>NC_057799.1:35232980-35399312 GCF_018294505.1 Triticum aestivum
TGACCTCTACGCGACAACTGTTCCATGCTCTCTAATCGTTGAAGATCAATCGTATCACACGCTAATCGCTTATTACAATTCTAGCAGAGAACTACTGAATAGAAGCTCAAACACTTTTACTTGAATGAATCAATGGCCGATCAGGCTTGCAGTTCTCGGGTCTGAACTCTGAACCTGAACTTCCATGATTTACAGCGCTAGCAGTCTGGGGGCCTGGGCACAGGCTGCCACCCAGCGCAGAGCTGAATGACCTCCTTGAGAGCCGGCGACGCCGCCTCCATCGTCCACCTGTCGTAGTACTCCTCCGGCCTGAAGACGCACTCGGCACCCGGACCGTCGACCAGGCACGGCAGCGCCCCATGCAGGAACGCGTCGCCCTCCGACCGGATCCACCCAGCCACCGTCTCTTCTCTGTCAGCAGCCTGCAGCAGCATTCATCAGTATCTGTAACCAAGATGTATGCAAATGCTCAGCCTCGTATCATCTTGTCTGAAGATGCAGGTATACCTTCTCCGGCATGTACTTGAAGACCGTCTTCTTATGCCCTCCTTCGTATATGTTGCACTGGGACACAATCTGCAAATGGAGGTATTGACTGATTCATTAGAAACTGATGATCTCCAAGTAAGTGTTGCCGGTTGCAAGCATTTGGAACAGTGCATTGAAATGAGCCACCTGAGCTTCGACACCGGCGCAGACGGCGTATATGCCCCAGTCCCTGGTGTAGTTGTTGTAGAGGTGGACCTTGCCGAAGCGCAGGCGCGGGTGCCTCTGCCGCGTGCCGTCGAAGAAGCAATGGTGGATGGTCACCCTGATGCACCTGTCGTCGACGTGCGTCGGGTCCGCGCCGATGAGCATCGTCTTGTCATGCCTTGCAAAGTGGCATCTGTGCAAAAATGCAGTCACATACAGGCACATGTTCATCAGCACAATTGTCAAAGGAAATTAGTGGAGAACTGAAGATTGCGTGATGTTGTACACAGAAATTTACTCTAGTTGGTGTTAGGAGGGGCGGTAAAAAAAAGGAACTACCTGGAGACGGTGATGTCGGTGCTCTGGCGGGTGATGTCGATGAGGCCGTCGTCGTAGTCGGCGAGGGAGCAGCGGTCGATCCAGATGTTGGTGGAGCCGGGCTTGATCTGGATGCCGTCGACGTCGTGGCCCCGGCCAGCCTCGAACTGGAGGTTGCAGACGATGACGTGGTGGCAGTCCTTGAGCTGGAGCCCCTTGCCGGTGAGCCGGACCCGCTGGCCCCGCCCGTCGATGGTCTTGTGGGAGGAGACCCGGAGGTAGGTGTGGAGGTGGATGTCGCCGGACACCTCGAAGACGATCCACAGCGGCTCCTTGGCCCGGCACGCCTCCCGCAGCGTCCCGTGCCCGTCGTCTGCGCGCCGATCGATCAATCGGTCAGTTCCTGACAGGGTTCCGGAGCAAGATTGAAGGCGGGTAAAAAGGGGGACCTTGGAGGGAGGTGACGTGGTAGAGGGCGCCGTGGAGGCCCCCGATGGCGCGGCGGCCGAAGCCCTCGGCGGCGGCGGCGAGGGCGCGGAGGGTGCGGTCCGCATCGGCGTAGGGCGTCCGCGGCTGCGGGGGGCGGTGGGCCTCCGTCGTCACCGTCCCCGGCCCCGTCTCGGCGTCCATGCCGGGGCAGGGGAGGTAGGCTGCGGCGGCGGCGGCGGCTGGAGTCGGAGGAGGACGCGGGGGCCGGGGGTCGGGGGAGGGGAAGGAGATCCAGCAACAGCAGAGGCGGGAGAAACAGGAGGCACGGGCGCCCATGAAATTCGGCCGTGTCGGTGGAATTTCCGCCAAATGTGGTGAGGAATCCACACACTCACTCGCTCAGGACTCAAACGTCTCGACCCAAGTCTTCTTTTCCTCTCTTCCAATAAAAGAAGAAAAGTCTTATTTATCCCTTGTGAAACACGGACGCAGACGCACCGTTAAAGCCCACACCCACTCCACACCCTATATGAGCACCTCGAGAGAGTGAGCCACTCAAAAAATAACAACAAAGAACCTCAAATAAATTCAGAAAATACGCAAGCAGCTATATCTACAACTTGAATCCGAGAAGGTTCCCTAATCATTTAAGTTATTCTTAGTTCACATTTTTTTCTCTCTTTTGAAAGGCAATGGAGTGCATCTTTCTTTGCTTTGCCTTTTTGTTTTCTCTTTGCAGACAAGTAGTTCTTCTTTTGCCCTTCTATTTGTTCTCTTCAATGTTCGTCCCCTTCACTTCCATCGGTATTCAAAAAGTATCGGGCCGTTGAAAGTGTTACTCTGTTCCTGATCTCATACGGACTCATCGTGAACAGTAAAATCGGGAACACAATAAGGGGGGAATTTTTTTTGCAATTGACATTGCTTAGTGTTTACCTACGTGTGAATTTCCATGAATGATGAATGAACTGCACTAGTGCTAGCCTGGATACAAATAAAACAAAATCAGTGCTTCAAGATGCTTTTGGAAATAACCTTTTTGGAGTATTGATTTTATTTTTTATACGGAGCGTGCCGATTGTTTTTTCATCACGAAAATTTGCACATGAGCAACACATCCAACCATGATTGTTCTAAAAAAACATCAGATATTATGAATTCTTTTACTTTTTTGGATTTTATACTATTTCGTGTATATGTGCTCGAGGAACAAAATCCGTTGTCTTTGGAAATAAAGAGACATGCCACACAAGACCCCTCTATCATTCAACGTAGCTTTCATTCCTACAGGTCCAGTATTTAATGATCTAACTGTTTCTTCGAGCTGACCCACTGCCATTTAATGTTTCATGATTCTTTTTAGAGGAAAAGAATAGCAGACCCCGGGATATTCAATTATGTTTTCGATCTCACATGCGCCCGGGCAAACAGTAATGTTGCAGAATAGCAAAAAAAAAGATGGTTTCCCCGGCAAAATGTTTGAATGTTCTAACAGCATGCAGCAATTCCATAAAAAATTGACACTCATGGTGCTCTAAATAAAGAAACAAAATCAGTGCTTCAAAAAGGTTGAAAAAACATGTTCAAGATGCTTTGAACTTGCGGAAGGATGGATGATAGAGGGCTCCCGTATTCAGGCATGTTTGGTTCATATGTTCAAGATGCTCTGACACATTGCTAAATTCAGGCATGTTTGGTTCGTATCCACACATTGCTAAATTCTCGTCACAAGTGTGGCAGCTGTTTGTTGCCACGCTTCCTTAGATACGAAGCAAACAAATTCGGTCCCAGTTTTATTATAGGGTCCTGATAACGCCCACACGTGTGGCATACTAGACATTCGCCCACACACCGTATGTGGCGTGAGCACAAGGTAGCCCACACGGGCTGTGTGAGGGCGAACATTAGAATTGCCCACACGTGTGGGCGCAGCTACTTCGTGCCACACGTCCAACAAGTACTACACATCCCCACCCCACGCGTGTGCCACGAGGCAAATATGCCCACACGTCCTAGCGCAGCTACGTTAGGTACCCGTGGGATGACGATTTAGTTGCCATCCAGGATGGCAGATGTAGTTATCCGAGATGGCAAATGTTGTTGTAAAAGCATGGCAACTCTCTCTGTTTTGGTTAACTATAGTTGCCATGTCTAATTTATGGTAGTTGCCGCGTGTAATCAAACCATAGTTGCCGTGCGTGATTAACTACTTGTCACCTATGGTCAAACAATAGTTGCCATATGCGTTTACCTAGTTGCCACGTGTGGTCCAACCATAGTTGCCATGTATGGTTAATCACAGTTGCCATGTGTGTTCATCTGGTTGCCACGTACGCGCAACTGCAGTTTGCCGTCTAGCAACGAATCATAGTTGTCATGTGTGTTTACATAGTTGCCATGTATGCGCAACTGCAGTTGCCAGCCAACAACGTACGGGTGTCGTGTGGGTGAAAAGCAGTTCGCTCACACACGCGTGGACTAGGTGGTTGTTTGGTTAGAAACTAGTTCGCCCACACAGCGCAGCTGGCAAACCGCGTGTTGCAGGGCGTGTGGGCGAACTCTCTAACACCCACACACCAGCCCCGTCATGCGTGGCACGTAAATTCTGTCTCAATGTGTTAAGATTCATGCAAACTGCACTGGACGATGACCCACGCGTGTGGGCGAGTTGCAAAACTACCACACGTGTGGCAGTTATCATTTGGGTTATTATATATATGCACATATTTTTGCCAAAACTTGCCACAGTTGCGATGATCAGCATGTTCACCACACTTTCTTTCTGTCTTGCCACAACTTAGGAAAAATATCTCTACTATTAAAGGAGAATCGAACGTCGTGATGGTTCGATCTCCCACAACCCTCCTACTATTCCCACTTACCCCGCACGATAAAAACGATTTCCACTTCCCCCGTACGAAAAAAAGAAACCCACGTACAATAGAGCAGCCACGATCGGGCACACGTCCTTCTCCCCATCTCTCACCGGGATAATCCCCTCCCGATCCCATCTGTCTACCTAGAAAAATCCCTCGACCGTCCAGCCCGAACTGCCGCGCCGGTGAAGGAGCCCACAACGAGGAGTCCCTCGATCCAATCCTCGCCCTCCCCATCGCCGTCGGCCCCGTTCCTTTTCCCTCTGTTGGCCAGCCCGAACCGTCGCGGCCCTCGCCGTCATCGCCGGCGACCCCGCCCCTCTTCCCTCCGCCGTCCAGCCCGAACCGTCGCTGCCCTCGCCCTCTCCTCCATCGCCGGTGGCCCCGCCCCTCTTCCCTCCGCCGTCCAGCCCGAACCATCGTGCTGGTGCAGGGGCCCAGGGGACCCACGTGAAGACAATGGCGTAAGCCGCGTCATCGAGGTCGAGGGGTCCCTCAAGCCAATCCTGGCCCTCGCCGGCATCAGCGGTCCCGCCCTTCTCCAGGGGGTCAGTTACTCAATCTCGGTCATCCGATTCATCTCCGTCGAGTATGTCACTGGTGCGGACGCTGCGTCAGACAACAACAACGCAAGCTCATCGCTAGCTCATATGAGTCTTTGGTCGAAGCCCTCCTGCCGCCGCTCTCCGCATGTTTCTTAGACAAAGGGAAAGACGAACACCGGCGTCAGCAAGGTTGTTATCCCATCTCTCTCTCTCTCTCTCTCTAACTTTCTTATTTTTTTACATCGTTGTCACAATATTGATCTGTGTTGCTATTGTTGTCTGAGTGAAGTGACCGCTGTTGTTGTAAGAATAGAAGTGAGCTGCTGATTTTGAATAAAATTGACTTGCTTGCAGATTCTTGTACGGGCAGAAGAAAGGTAGAATTGACTTGTGTACGGACTATTGTATGGATGTCAATGGCCGTCACCCGTCAAAGGAAGGTGACGCCAGATGTTGTGGAGGTGACGCACTCTGCCGATGAGGAGCTCCGTGTCAAAGACGGTGGTGGCTGACGAGCAGAGTCTGCTTGTTGAGGAGGTCATCCACCGTCATGCACATTCCTGGCTTTGGAACAACTTGGACTTATTTGATTTGGTTCAGTTCGATTTGATTTGATAGTTGTGGTGGTGTTAAATTATCAGCCGCCGCATTTTTTTGGCAGATCTTTACTCCAATGGAGTCCCTGAGGTTGAAGTAGGAGAGGAAGAAAAAACACATCATTGCATATTTGGGTTTAGTGATAATGCTTCCATATGTTCTTGATCCCCGAGATACGACTTACCTCTATATGTACTTTTCTTGCTGGTGGGACATAACTAGAACTAATATTTTGTGTGGAACATAACTAGAACTAATTTTTTGTGTGGTTTTACCATGTTTTAATTGTTGAAAAAAAATTATAATTTGATGCCCCTTTTTTCCTTAACAATTATAAGTTGGAGTAAATCCTTGTGTTTGGCTTCAATTTTTTGGTTTGGATATCTACCCAACATTAAAACTGCCTGTTGTACAAGGGAAGTTCCATATTTGCGAGATAATTTTCTATAATGCAGAACTGTAAGAATAACCCTAAGAACCATCTTTACAACCTGATGTTACTTAATAATAAATAATGAGTTACCTATACAAGAAGATTTAAATGCTTAGCTTTTCATGCCTTAGTTAGAAATAGATGTGTGATTTCAAGGCTCGTACTGACTTTTCGTTATCCTGCTTTTCCTCTCAAAGGCTAGAGAGAAATCATTCAAGAAAGCTTCATAGTTATGTAAGTGTTCAGAATTTTGTTGCTAATGATTATTTACCTCTGTTTGCATGATGTTATGTAAGTGATTCTCTCTCTTTTTCTTTCTTTTCCACGTCTAAAAACTGCACATATTGACTGTGAGATGAAATTGTCATTGTTCATAATTTAAATGTTTGACACAAGGCCGGAGCCTAGAATGCTAGCTTCTTAATGCTACTTCACGGGTTGCCATGTCGATGTTTCCCCTTTTAGACGGAGATGGTCGTGTCAAAGGTGTCAATGGCAAGGTTCTTCGCCATGTCAGGCCTCTCCTGTGCCTACCTCATGAAGATACACCACCAATACATTGAGTTTCCACTGGTTATACTTCTTTACCGATGTAAAGTAGTTAACTGATGGTTTTGTTGTATACTCTTTGGGAAGCCATTGATCTGGTACTATAGACTGAGGACGAGCTGAAGAAAATGTGAGCCATGGGAGGAGAGATTTACTGGAGCAAGGTGAACAACGGTGGCAGCGACCAGATAGGAGACGTCGGGAATGAATGTTTTCTCGTTCTTGGTGCTTTGGCTGTTGTACACTAAAGTGGATGGGAGATCTGCAAGTTAAAGTAAATATCATGGTATTCCTCTCACGCACCTTGTTGCATATACCCTCATAACCTCTGTAGCTCTGCCTTTACCGTTCGTTGTCTTCTCTGTTCCTGACAAGTATTGACTTCTCTTTCACTTCCTTGCTTGTATATACATGCTATGATGTATTGTAATATAGATTGGATTTCATATACATGTACTATATTGATTTTAAGTGTTACACACATGGCTCTTGGTCGTGTTCTTCTGATCTAACGGCTCTGCATCTAATTGATACGACAACATTTCTTGTTCATGCTGTAACTATGATCATGCTTTAAGTAATTTTATTTACTGATGTGAATGCACTCATGATCTGTGTGGCTTTGTGTTAAAGTGTTCCAATATTATTTTTGTGTTGTTATCAAGTAGGTAGTTCTGTGTATTTTTGTATTTTTTTATGGCAATTTCTTTGACCTGGTGGATGATTCAAATCCATATAGCTTGTGAGGTGATGGCAGTCTTCGGCGGCATTTTCATCTGTATAAGTTTAAATGTCTTTCCTATAGAGAAATAAAATGCAGTCCACTTAATTTTCAGAATAACAACTCTTGGTGACTACTATTTGTGAATTGCATATAATCCTTTGCAATTTTTGAATAGTTAACACAAGGTATTCGTTCATATCCTTAATTGTTCCATTGTGATGGTACTTGCATTACTCTCTGTTTGCAGATATATTCTTTTATGATTTGTTCATAATAATTTCTTGAGGACAACAATTTAGGTGGAAGATATGCTACAGACTAGGTGGTAATAATGCCCATCATTTACAATTGCAAAACTCTTAATAAATGTCTTGATAATCTCAAATAATAAACTACTGATTATTTTTCCCGACATTCAGAAATGCATAGTGAGCTATATGTCTTCACCCCAAGTAGTCTCAGCCATAAGGCTTGGCTACTAAAAGCAAGGGCCCCAACTCAAAAAAAAAAGCAAGGGCTCCGATCAACAGTATGGATCTCTAACCATAAAAGAACATTAAGGATTTGCACATATGTCCTCACATTGATTATGAGATTATGAAGGGAATTGAACTATAAAAGGACATTTTAACTTGTTTCTTTTCTCGTTTGATTTTTTTCCGGGAGTTTTTAACTTACAAGAATCATGCCATCTACAATGGTATGTGTGAAACTATGTCTTCTCGTAAAGATAGCGTATGTATTCTTTTTATCCTTTGAATAAAGAAAAATAAGATTCATATTATGTACTCACTCCGTACTTGTTGCTCAAGCGGATGTATCTAGCACTACTATTTAGTGCTAGATATACCCGTTTGAGTGCCAAGTAAGTATCTAGCACTATTTAGTGATAGATATATTCGTTTGAGCGACAAATAATTCCAAACAAGAGGGAGTAGGTTTTAACAGCTATGTCATATAATTATTGTTGGTAAGATTGGTGGTTACCTTTTAATTTTGAAAAACAAGCATGGTATGTAAATTGTTATGGAGATTAACATGATTTTCCCGTGTTAAAGGACAACTCTTCATCCCCAAGAGAATATTATTCTCTTCATTGTATTATGCCAACCCTTGTGGAAGGCCATGGGAAGGTAGCTTAGAGCAACTCAACCGCAGCGACCCAAATCGTCTGCCTTACATCCGCGCGGATAAAATACAACGCCCAATGCACGAACCCATTTCTATTTTCTGTCCGTTTTGTGTCCACTCAGACCTATTTTCGGCTCAAATTTGGGTCCAAAGCAGACACAAAGCGGACGTTTGACCCACTTGTCATTCACCCACCCATCCTTTCTCTCTCTCACTGGCCCACTGAGTTGCTCCACCGAATGCCAATCACGGTGGTGCCGCGCGCCACAGACGTGCACGACCGCGCCGCCTAGCCGCCTTGCTGAAGACGTGCACCACCGCGCCGCCCGGCCGCCTCGCCGGAGACGTGCACCATCGCACGCTGGAGCATCTAGGCCGACGGAGCGTTGTAGCTACCTCCACGGGACACCCGCTCCGACGCCGAGGCGGCTGCCCTTCGGCGAGACCCACGGTGGCACCAAGGGCGAGGAGGTCGATGCCACCCCTTCGGATTTTGTGACTGCGTCGTCGCGCCCAATGTGCCGCGCCGCCATCTCGCTCCCGCACCCGTCTCTTCCCGTGCGCCTACACTGTCGCCGTGATGCCGCTGGACGCGAGGAGCAGCACCGCAGTGCCTGCGCAAGGCGATGGCGGACGCCGCGGGGACACGCGGGTGGTTGCGAGAGGACGCGGACGAGCGGCATCACGAAGGCGAGCGGGTGCGGCGGGCACTGCGGGAGGTCGAGGCGGACTGCGCGGGTGGGCGCTACGGGCGACTGCGCAGGCAGCGGCGGGCGCGGGGACACGACACTGCAGGACGCGGGCCCGCGAGCGAGGCGCGGTGAGCGAGCGCAGCTGGGCGGGGCGGGACCTGCAGGCGCGGGGCGCAGCCGAGCTGGAGGGTGTGGCGGGGAGGGAGCTATGGGGTGGGGCACGGCCGAGCAACATGGCATGGCGGGGCGAGCTGCGGGGCGGGACGGCGCCGCGGGAGCTCGCCGTCTAGGTGTTCGACCGAATGTCGGGGCCGACATGCCATAAAATGCATCCGGGCCCGTTGGGCGCACCGGCCGATCCAGACAAAAAAGCAAACACGAACAGGCGGACGAGCAACCCAAACGGATGAAAAACAAACAAAACATACGTCCGTTGGAGTCACCACGTTGGAATTGCTTTTAAATGATTCAAGAATATCATCAATCCTGATAGTAGAGGGGATCGGAGTTAGGGAGGCGTTTTTTTTTACATTTACATCTAATTTTTATTTATTAGTAAATAGGGGCGGGTTGACATTATTCTTTTTTGTTAAAGCATTTTTTAACCCGTGGCAACGCACGGGCACTCAACTAGTACATATAAGCTATGAACCAAACATGCCCATATGTTCCCCCAAATGCATGAATGAGAACTTTTGGTTACAATATATTATACTCCCTCTGTCCAGAAATACTTGTCATCAAGATGAATAAAAAGGGATGTATCTAGATGTATTTTAGATTTAGATACACCCCTTTTTATTCATTTTGATGACAAGTATTTTCGGACGGAGGGAGTATATGTGAGCGCTACACATATGTGAGCACAAGCTAATCAATCCCCAAAATGTCATCAAATGTCCAGTTGCGAGAATAGCTAATCCGGCCTGGTCACGCTCGTGGTATTTCCGCAGTAAATTGTCAATGTAGGACAGTCATGATCAACAAGTCAGATAAATATAATACGTACGTAATAATAACTAAAAGGAAAATATCTAAGACAAAGACGCAAGAGAAAGAATCCCACTAGGTGGAGGGATACACATCCGTGGCAATCCAAACAGAACAAAGTCAAGCATTACCCAGCAGACGGTGGACACAGACTAAGAAACAACAGACCACATGATATAATGACAAAGTAGCCATTTTATTTATGTACAGGTCACACAAGAACAACACACAGTTGCAAACTATATCATATATTCATATCAGGCAGTTCATGTGAGCGCTCTAAGCAGGCACGGCAAAACTTGGCTCGGTCCAGCTGGTTGGGTCGACGACGATGCACGGGTCGTCCTTCTTGAACTCAGCCACCTGCAGAGTTCATCAGAGGAAAAGGAGGATTACACATAGAAGCAGAAGCTCAAGAAAACAACATGCTTGACAGGGATATGATGCCAAACCATTTCTCCACAGCTGGGGCAGTAGTGCTGTTTGTGCCAGAGGCAGTCCATGGAGGGGCACAGGAAGCACACGCCCAGAAAGAAGGGCATCATGCAAGCCACAACTGATGCGACGCTCGGCTTCGACCTGTTCAATGTGTAACGAAAAAGGCTTAGCATCAATGATTTCAATTACATTTCACTATCATGGCAAGTACTCCAAGGAATATTGCGTTCACGTCTCCCTCGCCTATCTATTCACACTTCCGCACGCAAAACTACAAGACTGGTTATTACTCCCTCCGCAAACTAATATAAGAGCGTTTAGATCACTACTTTAGTGATCTAAACACTCTTATATTAGTGATCTAAACACTCTTATATTAGTTTACATAGGGAGTAGCAATCAAATATACAAGTAGGATAGACAAGCCAAACTGAACTATAACAAAATATTGTTTTTCCACAAAAAAGATAATGAAAGTAGCTCCTCGCTCTTTTCATGGCTATATGCTGGAGTTGAGGTAGAAGTGGCTGACATCAAGCAATGTATGGACAGAAATACACGATACTACCAGAAAATGGTACTAAGCCGGACTCCTCAACACAGGATAATGCTCATTTAAGTTTGCCAGTCAACCAAAATCCCCAGAGAACGCACTAATGGTATCCCCAAAAGGTGTTACAGCATTGAGATAAATGACACTAGGAAATGCGAATAGAATAATAAGATGCTATCAGGCTGCAGGTAATGTATTACTTGGAAGGTCTTTGCATAACAGAGAAATGCTAGATTAAGGTTTGGTTTGCTAATTAATAAAAACATCTTTCCAACATATCTGCTACTAGCATTCCTAAAAAAAACCCTGCAGAATACAAGATAACAAATAATATAAATACATACATTAGATGTCATGGTATATGTCTTGAGGCTAATGCTATTTCAAGGAATCATTGGTCTCACCAAGCAGGGTTCAACATCAATTCAAAGTCAAAGCTGAACTTGGGATCACGTTTGGATAAAGCTCATATAGTCTTGAGCTATGTGTTTGGTTTGAAGGGCTAAATAATATTAAAATAAAATAAAGAACACAACTAGAATTGGAATGATGGTGTGTCCAACTAGAATTGGAAAACAGAAGCTACAAGTTAGAGATTCCGTTTGCTGCTTGGTTCTATTTCGGATGTTCTGTTTGGAATGGTATAAGAAATGTGATCAGGCATGAACTATATGGAGTTCAAACTGTTTCATGTATCCCTCACAATATCACTAGCCAGCATCTCTAATGATTTTATCCCGTTGCCCGCTAAAACTGGAGAACTATAATGTTTCTATGTTAGAGTCAGGTCTTTTGACTTTTAGCATTCAGAAATCATCCATACGTTCTAGTGATAAGAGGAGCACAGGATGGTGGCATAGAAGGTTGATGATTGTGTGGCACCCTTGACAGCAGACTCTTTGATGGTCATCCGGATATATCTTCAACACATAATTTTGTTCACAAAATTAAACTTGAATCCATCTAAGCTAAATATTACTCAAATGTTAGTCAGAATCATGGGTACAAAGAATGTAACCAGAATGAAACTCCACTTTAATAGTTAACATATCCTCTAACTCAGCATCATAATAAGTGTCAATCCTCATGGGTCTCCCACTAAACAATTTTGAAGAGTATTAACAATCTTATGATTTTGACTATTGACAATCATATTGCACCATCAACCAGGACATCAATGCAGAATATAAACAAAAACTCGGGGGCTCTAACATGCTGGGGCAAAGAAGTTGCAGAACTACTAATGTTACCTAGCACCAGAAAAACAGAATAAGGAAGTACGATCTTCACAGAAAATTTTGTTCACCAAATCAACTTGAATCCATCTAAGCTAAATATTACCCAAATGGAAGTCAAAATCATAAGATTACAAAGAATGCGACCAGAATGAAACTCGCTTTAATAGTTAAGATATTCTCTAACTCAACTTGACAATAAGCGTCAATCCTCATCACCTCTGCTGCTCTTCCATAGGCCGCACTAGACTTCCGGATAACCATCATCTCTATCTTTCACGCCTATCTATCACTAGAACATCACTATTCTGAACCCTTTCACTCGAATCAAGCTAGCCATCAGAACGCACGAAGGAAGAGGGACAGCTAAAACAAAATTCGGTCAGCATCAATTCACAAATCACTAGGTCTCATCCTCGAATCGCACCTAAACCTCATAGATGTCACATAAATTCCCCAGACAAACGGCGCAAGATAAGCAACACGGGAGGGGAAAAGGGGGGGAAGGGGAAGGAGGGGGAGATTAGGGGTTGGTCCCTGACCGGACGGAGGTGACGGCGGCGTCGCCGCAGGACTGGCAGTGGAAGGGGGCGGGCGTGTCGCGGAACATGGTGTGCTGCAGCGGCACCCCCTTGGGCGCGCCGGCGTAGATCGCGTTCGGCGGCACCCGCCCCGCCGCGTAGGGGTCCGGCGGGTAGTAGTAGCTGCCCTGGGCCTGCGCCGGGTTGTACGGGATGCCGAGGGCCGGCTCCTCGCCGGCGGCCTTGGTCGTCGCCATGGTCGCTGCCGGCGGGCGGGGATCTGGGCCGGGCGGTGCGCGGTCGCCGGTCGTGGCTGGGGGTTCTGCCTTCTGTGCCGTGCGATGACAGGCAGGCGCGTCGAGGCTTGAAACGGACGGCCGGGATGATTTATATCCCGTCGTTATGAAAGTCCTTTCTTCTCCGTGTTGAAAAAGGATACGCGATCGGTTCGGCCACCTTCCATGAAGGAGCCTCCCGCCTTCCACTTTCCGTGTCTGACATGCTCTAGGCTTGTGAGCCGTTTGCTACATACGTACGCTTGTGAACATGTTGCAATTACCGTAGAGCAATTCTAGAAGATCTCCACATAACATTGATCGCCTTATGTCACATGGAGCGTGCTTCGTGATAATTTGGAGGCTGCCGATGTCGTCGCGCAAAATTTTCAGTCGCCATAAGCGTGGCCTCCAGAAAATGTTTCCATGCGGGACCCGTAATTTGGTCATTGAGAATACGATCTCTTCCTTCTCCACCTCAACGATGTCGGTTTTCTCAAACTAGGTTTCAACAAGGATCTCAAAAAGGATTTGAAAAACCATTTAAACTACGTTTTCTGCTAGAATTTGAACTACGGGATCTTCTACCGTTTGGAAGTGGCCTCGCATGCGCGGGGGGGGGGGGGGGGGGGCTTGGCTGATGTGACTTCAGCGGACACGTGGTGGACGAAAGCCTATGTGATGTGGGATAATGCCATGTTTTTAAGGCAGAGTGTGGCGTCCATTTTTGTCTAGGCGGTCGTCAGCATGGGGGCAAACTAGTCGTGGGCGGCGGGGAGGCGCGTGCATCCGACAACTGATTCAGCCTTATGATGACCGTCCTTCTCGACCCACTTGGAGTAGTCCCACACCCTCTCCACATAATTTTCTCTCGGCGCGGTCCCTCTTCGGTCTCACCACCGAAAGGTCCGCGACAAGGGCGCAGTCCCGACATTATTGATAAGGGTGAGTGTGAAGATGATGGGGAAGGAGATTGGGGTGGGCTCACAACCAACAAAGTGCACGATAGGGGTGTGGTAGACTGGCAGCGACGGGGTTGAGGGGAGATAGAGCTTGGGTGATGCCAAGGAAGGAGAGCAATGAAGGTTTATATACCTGCGGATGGTCGCGCCGCGACGACAAACAAGGACGAATTACGCACGTGCAGGGGGATACGGGTGCGTAACACGACGACTGCTATTAATTGGCACCGTTTCCTGGTGGAAAAGCGTAGGTGCGGAAACGACAATCGTACGACAACACCATTGACCGGGCTACGCGTAGGGAGGAGGCTACAAAAAAGAAAACCTTCCCGCGCAAACGATTGCAGACGAGGGCCGCTACATATTAGTGCCACAACCTCTAAAATATGAAGGCACATGAGTTTGATTTTGGAGCGTTCTCCATACATTATACAGGTCGAGGGGGTGTATGATTCTCCTAGAGCGGCTTTTTAGACCATGATTGCCATATGAACGGTTATTATGGCGACGAGGTCAATATGGCGCACAAATTGCCTATGCGCCACAAATGCACCAGGTCAATAAGGCGCACAAATTGCCTATGCGCCACAAATGCACCACTGGCAATCCATCGGCTACCCGCGCTCACTAACGGGCCGACCCATCATGGCCGGCAGAGCGTTCCCCTCGAGCAATTTTAGAAAGGATCGGGAAACTTCTGAGCCGGTTTTTTCTGTTTTTTGGTTATGTTGCGATTTATATTGTAATTATTTTTTTCAAAATCACGATTTTTTCAATTGTTTTGGTGAACATTTTTCAAAATCCACCGACCGTTTTTGAATCGCCTTCATTTTCCAGAATCCACGATATTGTTTTGAACCTGCTATCATTTTTCTGAATTCACGAATACTTTTGATTTTTTTTCAAATTCACCAATGTTTTTGAATTTGTGTGAACATATGATGTATTCAATTATTTATTATTTTTTACAAATTAAAAATAAACTCACCAAAAGTCAGTTTGTCTAATTCACATCTAGATGTTTTTTAAGGATGTCACATCTAAGTTTTCACAAATATATAGTGCAGCAACAAGAAACAAAAAAAACTAGGAAAAAAATAGACCACAAACAGAGTGAAAATCAACTTAGATGTAACATAACTATGTCACATCTAGATGTGTCCTAGACGGACCCATAAAGTAGACATGTGTTGTCGCTGTCTCTGCTCGGTGGGCAAGGCCCATGTCGCGCGCCCGAAATCCTCCCAATTCTTATTCGGCGCCTTCTGCGCCAGTTAACGTGTATTTCGTTAACTGGCGCCTGGAGGCGTTCTGCATGGGCCGGTCAATCTAAGGTTTGCAGTGGGACAGATCTGTTCCCCTTTTTTTTCCGTTTAGTTTTTTCTGAACCTATTTTGTTCGTTTTTTCTATTCTTTTTCCTTTTTTCCTTTTCAAAATGCGTGAAATTTTTAAAAAATTGAAACTTACTTCAAATTCGTGAATTTTCCCCAAATTCCTGAATGATTTTATATTTCCTGTTTTTTCAAATTCGTGAACATTATTTTTTCAAAATGGATGAACTTTTTAAAATTTACAAACTCTTTGTCAATATATCACAATTTGTGTTTTCTAAATCTATGAAAAATTTCCAAATTCATTTTTTAATTTCAATATTGATGAACTTTTTTCAAATCCACTTTGTTTTTTTCGAACTTATTTCAAATACGTGAACTTTTTTTCAAAATCCGGGAACATGTTCTGTTTTTGCTTATAAGTTAATTTACAATGCCTGTGCTAGCAAGACTTCCTGCAAATGTCTCTTTGCTAGTCTTTGCTCCTGGACATATACTGCCGAAAGATAGTCTTTGTATTTTGGTTGTGGAATTTTGTATACTGGCTGGAACTGTACCACCGGACATATTTTCTGGATGTTATGGTGACACACACTTCATTTCGTTGAGATAGCAAATTTTTCCCCAAGTTCTCATGTTTGGGGTGCAGTGTTCATGAACATTAGTACTAACTCAGTAGAATATGGGCAACACGTTCATCGCCAACTGTTGCTGCTCATGAGTACGATAAACCTGGTGAAAAAAAATACTATGTGTCAGTTATGAGTTATGACCATATAAGCAGTTCATGACATTTTTTTCTTTTTCACTTTGCCTAGCAGAGAAGATGTACGCTGTTGGAGCAGCAAACTGAAGTTATGAGCCTGCAAATGTTGAAATCCCCCCACTGTGCTTTGGTGATGTGTCAGTCGATACAAAATTCCCTTCTCCTAATTATCTAGGTTCAGATGATCCGACAGTGTTTACTCATTTGTTTACGGGTCCAAAATTGTCTTTGCGAAAGAGCCAGGCCAATCTGGCACTAGGTGTTTGACAGATTTCGCAAGGATTCAGGTTATTTATTTTTGAAGCTTTGTACTATTCTATCATAAGGCCTTTTCTGCTTTAAGGCCAGGAGTTAAGGCCTCTAAAAACACAGAAAACAGCAAAACGAAAAATATGATCATTACTCCCTCCGTTCCAAATTACTCGTCGTAACTAAAACCACGACGAGTAATTTGGAACGGAGGGAGTAGCTCACAGGAAGAACCCACTGCATTCTGCATTCTTCATTTCTAAAAGGAATGAAGGACCATCAGCTCATTGCAAAAACTACTGCATTTTCCGTTACGTGAAATGCACGATCAAAAAATATTGCAGGACCATCAACTCATTGCAAGTACCCTACGGTGAAACGGTTTGTCTATGAAGCCGTGGCAATCATATCACACGATGAATGTTAGAGCAGCTACTACATTCCAGCACCACTACAAAATTGTTCAGCCAATGGTCGCAACACTTTCAGTAGTTCTGAATCAAGACCTGCTGAGTTTTCTGAATCTGTATCTATCCATCTATAGGCAAAAGTTGACGCCATCAAATCCGAGGCAGCGAAACTTGTCAAAAAGTGAACTGTCAGGACTCCCGCTCTGATCTTCCTCTACTATGCATCGACATCCGGGTATCGCAGCGCATTGTAGGCTGAATTAGCAGAAATTATGAGCGAGTTAGGCGGCAGACCAATAATCAATAACAAGATCAAGAAGAAAAAACCTGAAACAATGTAATGTGCAAGGAACTAAAGATTGTAAGGTGCTACCTGAATTTTATTCACAGGTTAAAAAATTAGTATCTTCTCTGCAAAGGTGAAATGAGATGACCGAAATTGAGTTGGCCTTTTAGCTTCCATAATTTCTACTAGCGGCAAACATATGGAATGGACGAACGGAGTTATCTGAATCAAGAAGAGAAATGGCCAACTAGCTTTGATAAATCCACATGGCACCTACTTTTTCCATCCAACTACTTCAACTTTTCTACAGGACTACACCCAGGTTCTAACAGAATGTATCGTGCAGAAACAAGATTTGATTTACCACTGTTGGAACCTGAAATTTGTTCACAAGTTATTCAAGACTAGTAAAATGGGCTAAATCAAACGGATATCATCACCATCTTCTCTGCCAAGGCTGAAAAGAGATGAATCAACTGATTTACGGTTTCAATTTCAGATCATCTTTTACTTATCTACTAGTAAAAGATTACAGCAGTTGCAGACACCTAACAGTTTCAGTTAACTGTTTTTCAGACTAAAACAGCAGTTTCAGTAAATGAATCTAAAAACAAACAATTTCAATAACTGTTTTTCAGACTACAACAGATTACCGGTTTTCACTTGTTGCCACCATTAGGAGATATGTAGGGGCATGAAGAGAGGCTCTCACCAGGTGTCCCGGCCAGGAAAACGACAATCTCGAGGGTCTCGCCCTCGCCGTAGCCGCCATGGGGCAGGTCGACGACGAGCGGGGTCAGTCTCCCGTAGCGGCCCGCTCGGACGCACATGGCGATGTTCGGGTCGTCCACGCCGGCAGCGACGCGGAACGCCAGGTCGTCCCTCAGGCGGAACACGGACCTCCCCTTGAACAAGAACAGGCGCCAGCCGTCGACCTCCTCGGGGTAGAACCCGTCCTCGAGCGCCCGCACGAACAGGATCCGCCGTCCGGGAGAACCGAATATGGCGGAGAGGCATCTTGGGCGAGTCTGCAGTTGAACCATTAACCATCTCACTCATCCAGGAAGCACAAATTTGGCAAGAAGCTGAAAGAAACTACTCATAACACAATCGCAATCGCCGAAAGCAATTCAAGAAGCGAGCTCACCGGAAGCGGACCAGGAATGGCAGGCATGCCCGCCTCTCTGAAAGGGATGGGCTCGACGACCCAGTACATCATGGGGCTGGCGTCGTCGTCGACGCTGACGCCGGAGGAGTTCCAGGGGAGGTACTTGCCGTTGGCGCGGAGGTAGCGGCCGCCGAGGTGGCGGAGCAGGACGACGTCGTCCTCGAAGCCCGACCCGACGGCCCGCCACACGATGGCCTCCACCTCCGGAAGGTCGTAGTCGCTCAGCTCCGCGCGGAGGCCTCTGTGGCCGAGCCGTGCCGGCCTGGCCGCGGCGGCAAGGTAGCGGCCGTAGGCGGCGCTGTGGAGGAGCAGGCTCTGGCCGTCGCCGTCTCCATCGCCGTCTCCGCCGTGGTAAATATGCACCGCCCACGCCGCGTTCATGGACGCGCGGCGCTCGTGGAGCGTGACGCCCACCCCGTCGTCGGCGGCGTGGAGGTAGGTGCGCTGCACGAGGTTCCGCAGCCGCACGTGGTGCCCGTCGTGGAACTGGTCCATCGGTCGCCGGCGCCGGAGAGCTGAGGCGGTGGGCGCTGCGCGGTGGAGAGAGGAGGGCGCCGGCGAGGAAAGCTGTTGGTTGAGGCGGTTGCGTTGGGCGCCAGGTATTTCAAGGCGCCGCAGGTGCGGGCTTGCGGGCCGTATCCTCTGCCCAGCTTACGGAGCTTGCGGGCCGTATCCTCTTCCTGCACAGGCCCGCGCGCGAGCCGCTTCATTCCTTCTATTTAACGAGCGCTCCTTCGGGAGGCTCACAACGATCAGTGCCACTTGGCGCGTTTTCGGCCGCCCGCCACGTGTCACGTTATGGACGTTCCCTCCGATTTTTTTTTATTTTTCCGTACGCGTTTTCTGCTTTTTAAAAGTTTTTTTTTCGGGTCTTTTTGACATTTCGATTTTTCACCGGTCTTCCTTAACTTTTAGAAAAAAAAAAAGAAAACAATTTGGGAAACGTTACCTTCCAACCGCCGGATGAGTCGCTCGTATCCACCACCTCCGTGGCCGTCCGATTTAATTTTAATCATACGACAGGTAACGCTACGTGGGACAGTTCAACAACTTTTGTAACATTGGGCATGTTGCACACACAAGTTTGTAACACAGGCTATGTTACAAACATATGAAGCACCAACAAGTGGCCCGCATGTATATAACTTTTTTTTTCATATTTTTTACCGCAACATCATGCTTGTTGCAAAAATCTTTCCACAATATCATCTATGTTGCAGAAATGTGAAAGACAGAAAAAAAACCCTGTAACACAATCTCTGTTATAAAATATTTTTCTGCAGCATGATCTTTGTTGCACAAATAACGCTTAAGAAAATAACGGGTCACGTTTAAAAAAACATAACGACTGAGAGCCATTCGTTTCCTTTTTCTTCTTTGTTCGTCTTTGCAACATGCTTTCTGTTGCAAAAATAATCTACAATATGACATCTGTTGCAAAAAAATCTACAAACATTTCCGCAACGTGATCTTTGTTGCAAAAAAATTCTGCAATATGACATTTTTGGCAGAAAAAACTCCACAAATGTTTCCGCAACACGATCTCAATTGCAGAAAATATTCTAACATAAACTCTATTGCAGAATAATTCTACAGAAATTTTCGCAACATGATCTTTGTTGCAAAAGCTAGCATGCTGACGTTGAAGACGCCAGATTTGGGGGCTAGCGAAGATCGGCCGGCGGATGCGTAGCTGTCCCCAAAAAATTTGCGCGAAAAAACACGTTTTTTTGCGAGAGTCACGGTTTTGCTTCCGCGAGAGGCACGGTTTTGCTTTCGCGAGAGTCACGACCGTGACTCTCGAAAACGAAAAAAACGCGTTTTCTATTTTTTTCCTTCCCGAGAGGCACGGTTTTGCTTTCGTGAGAGGCACGATTGTGCTTTCGCGAGAGGCATGGCCGTGCCTATTGGAAACGGAAAAAAAATGTGTTTTCTGTTTTTTTCATTCCGAGAGAGGCACGGGTTTGCTTCTGCGAGAGGCACGGTTGTGCTTTCGCAGAAATAAAAAGAAACATGTTTTTTTCTTTCGCGAGAGGCACGGTTTTGTTTCCGCGAGAGGCATGGTTTTGCTTTCACCAGAGGCATGGCCACGCCTCCTCGGAAACAGAAAAAAAGCGCGTTTCTCTTTTTTTTTGCTTCCGCGAGAGCCATGATTTTGCTTCCGCGAGAGGCACGGGTGTGCCTCTTTCAGAAAGGGAAAAAACCCGTGCTCCCGGTTCGGGTTTTTCGTCCGGTTGTTTTCCTGAATTTTTTTTCATCAAAACCTATCAACATGGGATCTAGTTTTGAAGATCTCGACGCGAGGAATCCAATAGTGAAAACGGTTCGAGATTTGAACGCACGGTTTAAGAGATAAAATGTTTTGGATAAACAAATCTATGAAAAAAGTGAAAACTCCTAGGTTGCGACAAGTGGCGCACATGCAGCGCGCCATTTGTTGCAACCTGGGAAAGTGGGAGTGATCTTTGCAACGAGTACTCCTTAACTAGTGATTTCGTTCTCTCCCGGTGTGGTGTTCTGCCGTCCTGCTTTGCGATCCACACTGTGTTAGTTTGATCTCATCTCATTTACTTTTTTTGCGGGGTGAAAGAGAGTTTTATTCCATGGAAATAGAGTTGCAATCAGCTGGCAAAAACTCAACGATACAAGGTGGGCAATTCTGTAGCCAACAAGCCGTGCTACATTCTAACCTCCCATAGTTCGCCACACGATCTGTTACTTTGTTCTGGTTTCTAGAAATTTTTGAAGGAAAAAACTCTACCAACTAAAAGAAACTTAATCTCCGAGATTAAATGACCATATGCAGACCGGTCCAAAATAGCTGAGGCCAATAAAGAAAGAACCATAGAGGAATCAGACTGGATTACCACCGGTAGCTTTGATCGCTCCATGGTGATTGCAAGACCTTCTCTCAATGCATGTAGTTCCGCTTCAAGCGCATCATTACAGAAGAAAAGGTATCGGTAGGCTGCAAAGATCAGTCCACTGTCAGAGTTTCTTAGGGCATGTATAATGCATAGCATCAAGGTGATGCCTCGCATGCCATGTAGGATCAGATATGACGTAAAGTAGGTTCGGATAGGGAAGCGGGATCCTTTTCAGGAGGCGGGTGCTTGAAGAGAAAAAGTGTGGTCCAGTGAGAAAAGTTGAAAAGGTTGGAGTGAAAAGTAAAGATGCATGTGTACTAGAGCATTTATTTTCTATTTCTTAATGAGCCCTACTAGTGGTAGCTTGCATTGGGGAGAAAAAAATAAATGTAGATGCCTTAAATTACTTTTTGTCATGGGACATATGTATCCATATACCACCATTGTACATGCCCTTAGTATCATTCCTGAACCCTCGGTTCCATCGGAGGAAAACGAGCCGTTGACCGATAAGGGGACATGCCCAGCAGCCGGAGCAGGCCATAGATTAGACTGTGAAGGCACTTTCTTCCCTAGTTTAGGCACGAACTCTTACTCCACTGTCTTGCCCTTTATCATCTCCTCTACGCTATACTTCTTTGCATGCCAAATAGAGTGCAAGTAGCTATTTAGAAAATCAACAGAAACATGAACCGGGACATGGTCTTTACCATGCAACACGGCCGTCCTCAAGTTCCAGATTCTTCATATTAAAATAAGGGCCATGTCTCATACTTTCTCATTGATGTTTGCCAGCACATTAAGGCTAATTTTTTTAAATAATACATTTTTTTTAAATTACAGAAATATTACGCGAAAGAAAGAAATTTCAAAAATAATACACCGTCGGCCCGCTGCAGGCCGATCGGCTAGCAGCAGGCCCAATCGGCCCACAGCAGGCCGATCGGCTAGCAGCAGGCCGACTGCAGGCCCGGCTGGCACGCGGCGGCCTGTGGTTGGTCGGGCCACGTCGCGCGAGGGGGAGGCAGTGGGCTGTCGGCTTGTGCGCCCCTGTCGGCCTACCGCCCGCCGATCGGCCAGCTGCTGGCCGACAGGGGGCTGTAGCCTGACACGCTGGCCGGCCCGGCCTTATCCTCTCCTTCCTCCATTCTTCTTCTCCCGTTGCTCATTTCTTCTGTGTTCTTCCTTCTCCTCTCTCTACAGAAAAATGGCACCCATTTGTGCACCTAAATGAGCTACATTTTTGCGATTTTGGCACCGTGAATGGGTTCAACTCATTTAGGGCAGCCAAAAGAGGTGTCGATCTACTGACGGGGTAGCTCGTGGTGGTCGTGGTGAGCATTTTGGTGGAGGTGGTGGTGGTGAAGTTGTGGCAGTGTGGTGGTGGTGAAGTTGGGTGGTCGTGGTGGTGACGGGGTAGCTCGTGGTGGTCGTGGCTGTTGTTCGTCGTGCTTCGTTGGAGCCGGAGCACCGGCAGTTTTTCGTTCGTCGTTCGTCGTTCGTCGTTCGCACGCACGCTTCAAGGGTATATTTCAGCCCACATTTTATTTTTTGTAGGTGCTCCGGTAGTATACGTAAATATTGTTATTTGCCCCGGTAGTATAAGTAAATATTTGTGTGCGATTATTGTTATTTGGCCCGGTAGTATACCGCAATATTTTTATTTGGCCCGGTAGTATACGTAAATATTGTTATTTGCCCCGGTAGTATACGTACATATTATTCGTTCGCACGCACGCTTCGTTCGATGTGAAATAAAATTTGTGTGCGATTATTGTTATTTGCCCCGGTAGTATACGTAAATATTTGTAGTTGCTACGGCAAATTTTCGTAATATAGTTTTAGGTGTGTGAATTGTATTAGTTGTTAGTGGGGATGATAAGTTGTTGGTTAATAGTTGACACGTACACAGGTGCGTGATAAGAAGTTTGAAACATGAATAAAAAGTTCGAAAGAAGAGACAAATATTTTTAAAATTGATTAAAATTAAAAATACATCAACATGGGCCATATAATTGAAATAAAATGAATTATCATATTTGTCGGTTATATTATTATTATTATTTGAGGCCTATTTATTATTAGTAAACATGGGCCTATTTATTATATTATTATTAAAACAAGAGTCAAGCAACTCATCATAATCGTCCACATAGATTAAATTATATTGATCGTGAAATTTACTATGGTCCTGGTAATATATAGACATGTCTAATACTTGTATTTCGTTGTTGAAAAAAATAGGTGAGTCGAGATGTCCGATGTAGTGAAGTTGAGATTTTACTATGGTCCTGGTACTGTCCAAACAAATGAGTTGGGAGCAGATCTGAATGAATTTACTCACATAGAGGTGGCAATCAGCGCACCACAAACATGGTCTGTTAGTCAGTTGAAAGAATGGATTGCGGCAAGTTTAGGTCTTGATACTGAAACACACACCGTCGGTGTTCATGCATTGTGGACACGGTCAAGTTCAAAAATTTACTTTTATTTGAGGCCAATAGAGGGAGACTCCGATTGGGTGCGGTGGTTACAAGGTTGTGAACGAAGGGGATGCAATCCTGTTGCTTTAGTGCTTCCCGTCGTGAAGGAGGTCACTGCACATGAAGACGAGGGTGGCTACGAAGGACAGAGCAGTCAGGTAGAAGGAGGAAATGCTTATGGTTACGAACAAGGATAGAGCAGTCAGGTACAAGGAGGAAATGCTTATGGTTATGAACCAGGGCAGAGTAGTCAGGTAGAAGGAGGAAATGCCGATGGTGATTACAATGGCGAGGTGGACGCTGACGAGGTAGATGGGCACATGCAGAACCAGATGGAAGAAGAAGACACCGATGTTGAAAGGGGTCATGCCGATGATTCTGACGAGTCAGATGAAGAAGAAAATGCAGAGGAGGTCCCGAATCCTGCATGGTGCAATCATGACTTATCATCTGCAATGACCGTGAATGATGGACATGATTCAGCCTGGCAATATCACCAGAACAATATTGCGACGGGTGCTATGTATCCGAACAAGCAAGCCCTGAAGGATGCAATAATTAATTGGGCAATGTCCACGCAAAGGGTTTCAAAGCTGAGGTGTCCAGTCAGAAATTCTTGACAATGGTATGCAAGAACGCAAATTGCCCCGCAAGGGTGCACGGCTTTCTCCCTAAGTATGGCACAAGTTGGGTGATAAGTGACTTAGTTAATCATGAAGGAAATATGCCCTAGAGGCAATAATAAAGTATTATATATTTCCTTATATCATGATAAATGTTTATTATTCATGCTAGAATTGTATTAACCGGAAACATAATACATGTGTGAATACATAGACAAACAGAGTGTCACTAGTATGCCTCTACTTGACTAGCTCGTTAATCAAAGATGGTTATGTTTCCTAGCCATAGACATGAGTTGTCATTTGATTAACGGGATCACCTCATTAGGAGAATGACGTGTTAGCACCCGATCGTTTAGTATGTTGCTATTGCTTTCTTCATGACTTATACATATTCCTATGACTATGAGATTATGCAACTCCCGTTTACCGGAGGAACACTTTGTGTGCTACCAAACGTCACAACGTAACTGGGTGATTATAAAGGTGCTCTACAGGTGTCTCCAAAGGTACTTGTTGGGTTGGCGTATTTCGAGATTAGGATTTGTCACTCCGATTGTCGGAGAGGTATCTCTGGGCCCACTCGGTAATGCACATCATTATAAGCCTTGCAAGCATTGTGACTAATGAGTTAGTTGCGGGATGATGTATTACGGAACGAGTAAAGAGACTTGCCAGTAACGAGATTGAACTAGGTATCGAGATACCGACGATCGAATCTCGGGCAAGTAACATACCGATGACAAAGGGAACAACGTATGTTGTTATGCGGTCTGACCGATAAAGATCTTCGTAGAATATGTGGGAGCCAATATGGGCATCCAGGTCCCGCTATTGGTTATTGACCGGCGAGGTGTCTCGGTCATGTCTACATAGTTCTCGAACCCAAAGGGTCCGCACGCTTAACGTTACGATGACAGTTTTATTATGAGTTTATGTATGTTGATGTACCGAAGGAGTTCGGAGTCCCGGATGAGATCGGGGACATGACGAGGAGTCTCGAAATGGCCGAGACGTAAAGATCGATATATTGGACGCTATATTCGGACTTCGGAAAGGTTCCGAGTGATTCGGGTATTTTTCGGAGTACCGGAGAGTTACGGGAATACGTATTGGGCCTTATTGGGCCATACGGGAAAGAAGGAAAAGGGCCTCAAGGGTGGCCGCACCCCTCCCCTTGGTCTGGTCCGAATTGGACTAGGGAAGGGGGGCGCCCCCTTCCTTGCTTCTCCTTTTCCCTTCCTCTTTTCCTATTCCATATGGGAGGTGGAATCCTACTAGGACTAGGGAGTCCTAGTAGGACTCCACACTTGGCGCGCCCCCTCCTAGGGCCGGCCTCCTCCTCCCTTGCTCCTTTATATACGGGGGCAGGGGGCACCCCATGGACACACTTGATATACGATATTTTAGCCGTGTGCGGTGCCCCCCTCCACCATATTACACCTCGATAATACCGTTGCGGAGCTTAGGCGAAGCCCTGCGTTGGTGGAACATCATCATCGTCACCACGCCGTCGTGCTGACGAAACTCTCCCTCAACAATCGGCTGGATCGGAGTTCGAGGGACGTCATCGAGCTAAACGTGTGTAGAACTTGGAGGTGCCGTACGTTCGGTACTTGATCGGTCGGATCGTGAAGACGTACGACTACATCAACCGCGTTGTGATAACACTTCCGCTGTCGGTCTACGAGGGTACTTGGACAACACTCTCCCCTCTCGTTGCTATGCATCACCATGATCTTGCGTGTGTGTAGGAATTTTTTTGAAATTACTACGTCCCCAACAGTGGCATCCGAGCCTGGTTTTATGCGTTGATGCTATGAACGAGTAGAACACAAGTGAGTTGTGGGCGATATAAGTCATACTGCTTACCAGCATGTCATACTTTGGTTCAGCGGTATTGTGAGATGAAGCGGCCCGGACCGACATTACGCGTACGCTTATGCGAGACTGGTTTCACCGTTCGGAGCACTCGTTGCTTAAAGGTGACTGGCGGGTGTCTGTCTCTCTCACTTTAGTTGAACCGAGTGTGGCTACGCCCGGTCCTTGCGAAGGTTAAAACAACACCAACTTGACAAACTATCGTTGTGGTTTTGATGCGTAGGTAAGAACGGTTCTTGCTAAGCCCGTAGCAGCCACGTAAAACTTGCAACAACAAAGTAGAGGACGTCTAACTTGTTTTTGCAGGGCATGTTGTGATGTGATATGGTCAAGACATGATGCTATATTTTATTGTATGAGATGATCATGTTTTGTAACCGAGTTATCGGCAACTGGCAGGAGCCATATGGTTGTCGCTTTATTGTATGAGATGCAATCGCCATGTAATAGTTTTACTTTATCACTAAGCGGCAACGATAGTCGTAAAAGCAATTAGTTGGCGAGACGACAACGATACTACGATGGAGATCAAGGTGTCGCGCCGGTGACGATGGTGATCATGACGGTGCTTCGGAGATGGAGATCACGAGCACGGTGCTTCGGAGATGGAGATCACAAGCACAAGATGATGATGGCCATATCATATCACTTATATTGATTGCATGTGATGTTAATCCTTTATGCATCTTATCTTGCTTTGATTGACGGTAGCATTATAAGATGATCTCTCACTAAAATTTCAAGATAAAAGTGTTCTCCCTGAGTATGCACCATTGCAAAAGTTCTTCGTGCTGAGACACCACGTGTTAATCGGGTGTGATAGGCTCTACGTTCAAATACAACGGGTGCAAAACAGTTGCACACGCGGAATACTCAGGTTAAACTTGACGAGCCTAGCATATACAAATATGGCCTCGGAACACAGAGACCGAAAGGTCGAGCGTGAATCATATAGTAGATATGATCAACATAGTGATGTTCACCATTGAAACTACTCCATCTCACGTGTTAATCGGACATGGTTTAGTTGATTTGGATCACGTAATCACTTAGATGATTAGAGGGATGTCTATCTAAGTGGGAGTTCTTAAGTAATATGATTAATTGAACTTAAATTTATCAGGAACTTAGTCCTGATAGTTTTTTGCAAATTATGTTGTAGATCAATAGCTCGCGTTGTTGCTTCCCTGTGTTTATTTTTGATATGTTCCTAGAGAAAAATTATGTTGAAAGATGTTAGTAGCAAAGATGCGGATTGGATCCATGATCTGAGGATTATCCTCATTGCTGCACAGAAAAATTATGTCCTTGATGCACCGCTAGGTGACAGACCTATTGCAGGAGCAGATGCAGACGTTATGAACGTTTGGCTAGCTCAATATGATGACTACTTGGTAGTTTAGTGCACCATGCTTAACGGCTTAGAATCGGGACTTCAAAGACGTTTTGAACGTCATGGACCATATGAGATGTTCCAGGAGTTGAAGTTAATATTTCAAGCAAATACCCGAGTTGAGAGATATGAAGTCTCCAACAAGTTCTATAGCTAAAAGATGGAGGAGAATCGCTCAACTAGTGAGCATGTGCTCAGATTGTCTGGGTACTACAATCGCTTGAATCAAGTGGGAGTTTATCTTCCAGATAAAATAGTGATTGACAGAATTCTCTAGTCACCATCACCAAGTTAGTAGAACTTCGTGATGAACTATAGTATGCAAGGGATGACGAAAGTAATTCCCGAGCTCTTCGTGATGCTGAAATCGACGAAGGTAGAAATCAAGAAAAACATCAAGTGTTGATAGTTGACGAGACCACTTCAAGTGTTGATGGTTGACGAGACCACTAGTTTCAAGAAAAGGGCAAAGGGAAGAAGGGGAACTTCAAAAAGAACGGCAAGCAAGTTGCTACTCAAGTGAAGAAGCCCAAGTCTGTACCTAAGCCTGAGACTAAGTGCTTCTACTGCAAAGGGACTGGTCAACTGGAAGCGGAACTACCCCAACTATTTGGTGGATAAGAAGGATGGCAAAGTGAACAAAGGTATATTGGATATACATGTTATTGATGTGTACTTACTAGTGTTTATAGCAACCCCTCAGTATTTGATACTGGTTCAGTTGCTAAAGAGTAGTAACTCGAAACGGGAGTTGCAGAATAAACAGAGACTAGTAAAAGGCGAGGTGACGATGTGTGTTGGAAGTAGTTCCAAGATTGATATGATCATCATCGCACACTCCCTGTACTTTCGGGATTGGTGTTGAAACTAAATAAGTGTTATTTGGTGTTTGCGTTGAGCATGAATATGATTTGATCATGTTTTTTGCAATACGGTTATTCATTTAAGTTAGAGAACAATTGTTGTTCTGTTTACATGAATAAAACCTTCTATGGTCATACACACCAACGAAAATGGTTCGTTGGATCTCGATCGTAGTGATACACATAATCATAATATTGAAGCCAAAAGATGCAAAGTTAATAATGATAGTGCAACTTATTTGTGACACTGCCGTTTAGGTCATATTGGTGTAAAGCGCATGAAGAAACTCCATACTGATGGGATTTTGAATCACTTGATTATGAATCACTTGATGCTTGCGAACCGTGCCTCATGGGCAAGATGACTAAAACGCCATTCTCCGGAACTATGGAGAGAGCAACAGATTTGTTGGAAATCATACATACAGATGTATGTGGTCCGATGAATATTGAGGCTCGTAGCAGGTATCATTATTTTCCGACCTTCACAAATGATTTGAGCAGATATGGGTATATCTACTTAATGAAACAGAAGTCTGAAAAATTTGAAAAGTTCATATAATTTCAGAGTGAAATGGAAAATCATCGTAACAAGAAAATAAAGTTTCTACGATCTGATCGTAGAGAAGAGTATTTGAGTTACGAGTTTGGCCTTCAGTTAAAACAATGTGAAATAAGTTTCACTACTCACGCCACCTGGAACACCACAGCATAATGGTGTGTCCGAACGTCATAACCGTACTTTATTGGATATAGTGCAATCTATGATGTCTCTTACCAATTTACCACTATCGTTTTGGGGTTATGCATTAGAGACAGCTACATTCACGTTAAATAGGGCACCATCAAAATCCATTGAGACGACGCCTTATGAACTGTGGTTTGGCAAGAAACCAAAGTTGTCGTTTCTTAAAGTTTGGGGTTGCGATGCTTATGTGAAAAGGTTTCATCCTGATAAGCTCAAACCCAAATCGGAGAAATGTGTCTTCATAGGATACCCAAAGGAGATAGTTGGGTACACCTTCTATCACATATCCGAAGGCAAGACATTCGTTGCTTAGTATGGATCCTTTCTAGAGAAGGAGTTTCTCTCGAAAGAAGTGAGTGGGAGGAAAGTAGAACTTGATGAGGTAATTGTACCTGCTCCCTTATTGGAAAGTAGTTCATCACAGAAATCTATTCCTGTGACTCCTACACCAATTAGTGAGGAAGTTAATGATGATGATCATGGAACTTCAGATCAAGTTATTACTGAACCTCGTAGGTCAACCAGAGTAAGATCCGCACCAGAGTGGTACGGTAATCCTGTTCTGGAGGTTATGTTACTAGACCATGACGAACCTACGAACTATGAAGAAGCGATGGTGAGCCCAGATTCCGCAAAATGGCTTGAGGCCATGAAATCTGAGATGAGATCCATGTATGAGAACAAAGTGTGGACTTTGGTTGACTTGCCCGATGATCGGCAAGCAATTGAGATTAAATGGATCTTCAAGAGGAAGATGGACACTGATAGTAGTGTTACTATCTACAAAGCTAGAATTGTCGCAAAAAGGTTTTCGACAAGTTCAAGATGTTGACTACGATGAGAGTTTCTCACTCGTATCTATGCTTAAGTCTGTCTGAATCATGTTAGCAATTGCCACATTTTATGAAATCTGGCAAAACAAAACTACATTCCTTAATGGATTTATTAAAGAAGAGTTGTATATGATGCAACCAGAAGGTTTTGTCAATCCTAAAGGTGCTAACAAAATATGCAAGCTCCAGCGATCCATCTATGGACTGGTGCAAGCATCTCGGAGTTGGAATATACACTTTGATAAGTTGATCAAAGGATATAGTGTTATACAGACTTGCGGTGAAGCCTGTATTTACAAGAAAGTGAGTGGGAGCACTACAACATTTCTGATAAGTATATGTGAATGACATATTGTTGATCAGAAATAATGTAAGATTATTCTGCAAAGCATAAAGGAGTGTTTGAAAGGAGTTTTTCAAAGAAAGACCTCGGTGAAGCTGCTTACATATTGAGCATCAAGATCTATAGAGATAGATCAAGACGCTTGATAAGTTTTTTCAATGAGTACATACCTTAATAAGATTTTGAAGTAGTTCAAAATAGAACAGTCAAAGAAAGAGTTCTTGCCTGTGTTACAAGGTGTGAAATTGAGTAAGACTCAAAGCCCGACCACGGCAGAAGATAGAAAGAGAATGAAAGTCATTCCCTATGCCTTGGCCATAGGTTCTATAAAGTATGCCATGCTGTGTACCAGATCTATTGTATACCCTACACTGATTTTGGCAAGGGAGTACAATAGTGATCTAGGAGTAGATCACTGGACAGCGGTCAAAATTATCCTTAGTGGAATAAGGATATGTTTCTCGATTATGGAAGTGACAAAAGGTTCGTCGTAAAGGGTTACGTCGATGCAAGTTTTGACACTAAATCTAGATGACTCTAAGTCTCGATCTAGATACATATTGAAAGTGGGAGCAATTAGCTAGAGTAGCTCCGTGCATAGCATTGTAGACATAGATATTTGCAAAATACTTACGGATCTGAATGTGACAGACCCGTTGACTAAAATTATCTCACAATCAAAACATGATCACACCTTAGTACTCTTTGGGTGTTAATCACATAGCGATGTGAACTAGATTATTGACTCTAGTAAACCCTTTGAGTGTTGGTCACATAGAGATGTGAACTATGGGTGTTAATCACATAGCGATGTGAACTAGATTATTGACTCTAGTAAACCCTTTGAGTGTTGGTCACATAGAGATGTGAACTATGGGTGTTAATCACATGGTGATGTGAATTATTGATGTTAAATCACATGGCGATGTGAACTAGATTATTGACTCTAGTGCAAGTGGGAGACTGAAGGAAATATGCCCTAGAGGCAATAATAAAGTATTATATATTTCCTTATATCATGATAAATGTTTATTATTCATGCTAGAATTGTATTAACCGGAAACATAATACATGTGTGAATACATAGACAAACAGAGTGTCACTAGTATGCCTCTACTTGACTAGCTCGTTAATCAAAGATGGTTATGTTTCCTAGCCATAGACATGAGTTGTCATTTGATTAACGGGATCACCTCATTAGGAGAATGACGTGTTAGCACCCGATCGTTTAGTATGTTGCTATTGCTTTCTTCATGACTTATACATGTTCCTATGACTATGAGATTATGCAACTCCCGTTTACCGGAGGAACACTTTGTGTGCTACCAAACGTCACAACGTAACTGGGTGATTATAAAGGTGCTCTACAGGTGTCTCCAAAGGTACTTGTTGGGTTGGCGTATTTCGAGATTAGGATTTGTCACTCCGATTGTCGGAGAGGTATCTCTGGGCCCACTCGGTAATGCACATCATTATAAGCCTTGCAAGCATTGTGACTAATGAGTTAGTTGCGGGATGATGTATTACGGAACGAGTAAAGAGACTTGCCAGTAACGAGATTGAACTAGGTATCGAGATACCGACGATCGAATCTCGGGCAAGTAACATACCGATGACAAAGGGAACAACGTATGTTGTTATGCGGTCTGACCGATAAAGATCTTCGTAGAATATGTGGGAGCCAATATGGGCATCCAGGTCCCGCTATTGGTTATTGACCGGAGAGGTGTCTCGGTCATGTCTACATAGTTCTCGAACCCAAAGGGTCCGCACGCTTAACGTTACGATGACAGTTTTATTATGAGTTTATGTATGTTGATGTACCGAAGGAGTTCGGAGTCCCGGATGAGATCGGGGACATGACAAGGAGTCTCGAAATGGCCGAGACGTAAAGATCGATATATTGGACGCTATATTCGGACTTCGGAAAGGTTCCGAGTGATTCGGGTATTTTTCGGAGTACCGGAGAGTTACGGGAATACGTATTGGGCCTTATTGGGCCATACGGGAAAGAAGGAAAAGGGCCTCAAGGGTGGCCGCACCCCTCCCCTTGGTCTGGTCCGAATTGGACTAGGGAAGGGGGGCGCCCCCTTCCTTGCTTCTCCTTTTCCCTTCCTCTTTTCCTATTCCATATGGGAGGTGGAATCCTACTAGGACTAGGGAGTCCTAGTAGGACTCCACACTTGGCGCGCCCCCTCCTAGGGCCGGCCTCCTCCTCCCTTGCTCCTTTATATACGGGGGCAGGGGGCACCCCATGGACACACTTGATATACGATATTTTAGCCGTGTGCGGTGCCCCCCTCCAACATATTACACCTCGATAATACCGTTGCGGAGCTTAGGCGAAGCCCTGCGTCGGTGGAACATCATCATCGTCACCACGCCGTCGTGCTGAAGAAACTCTCCCTAAACACTTCGCTGGATCGGAGTTCAAGGGACATCATCGAGCTGAACGTGTGTAGAACTTGGAGGTGCCGTACGTTCGGTACTTGACCGGTCGGATCGTGAAGACGTACGACTCCATCAACCGCGTTGTGATAACGCTTCCGCTTTCGGTCTACGAGGGTACATGGACAACACTCTCCCCTCTCGTTGCTATGCATCACCATGATCTTGCGTGTGCGTAGGAAATTTTTTGAAATTACTACGTTCCCCAACAAATCACACTTGTCTTATTTCGTGCATCCCTCAAGATCATGCCAACCTTTCATCCACACTTATTGCTCGATTGTTTTACGATGAGATAGTGCAAGGCAAAGCTATGGAAGTGAAGGCAGTCCAGACAAAAGTCTTCGCCAGGTTGAAGTACAGAATTTCTTATGGCAAGGCTTGGAGGGCTAAGCATGCAACGCTTGAGAGGAGATTTGGTTCTTATTTTGATGCATATGACTCTGTTGTCCACCTCCTCCACACCCTGCAGCAGCGGAATCCAGGCACCTATATCGATATCCAAGACATGTTCATGCCAGAGTTCCCAACTGTGAGGGTGTTGCATCGTCTCTTCTTCTCTTTCGGTGTATGCATCGAAGCTTTCAGGCATTGCCGACCGGTGATATGTGTTGACGGTACTTTTCTCACAGGCAAGTACAAGGGTCAGATCCTGACAGCCATAGGTCAAGACGGCCAAAATCAAGTCGTCCCACTGGCATTTGCTTTTGTGGAGAGTGAGAACATTGAAAGTTGGACATGGTTCTTCAGGCAGTTGAAAATATCAGTTGTGAAGGAGAAGCCCAATGTGTGCATCCTTCATGACAGGCATGCGGGTATACTCAGTGCAATAAGGACACTAACAAACCCAAGCCCTGAGGAACAAGTTCCATGGCAGGACTTGCAGAGCCATTGGTGCATGCGCCGTCTAGGGGCTAATTTCTTCTCGCAGTTTAGAAATAAGAACCTGATGAATCTGTTCAAAAAACTCTGCAAGCAGAACCAGTTATGGAAGTACAATTTGATATGCGACAGACTTAATGTGTGCACGCAGAGACACGTGAGGGACAGGAAAGCTGCAAGAGATGCAGCGGTGAGGGCACATGTTGAAGCAGTAGCTGCACAGTTGGCAACAGGAACAGCGGCCGTGGAGGAGGAGGCTGTTGGGCTATGTGACCTGCCAGGCTTTGACCCACCTGGTACTAGGAGAAGGCTCGGGAGGTCCATTAAAACCTTCGAGCAGTGGATAGAGCATGAGCCTCTGGAGAGGTGGTCCTTGCTACATGACACACATGGAGCAAGGTACGGTGTCATGACAACGAACCTCGCGGAAAAGATACAACTTTGTCCTCAGAGGAAACCATGCATTGCCACTTACAGCCATCGTTGAGGGTATTTTCTATGGCACCGTCAAGTATTTCAGAGACAGATGTCAAATAGCAGAGCAGCATATCTTGAACAACCCAAACACACGGTACTGTGAAAGAGTCACGAAGTACATGGACAACAAGATGCAAAAAGCTAGGTCACACACTGTAGTCGCCATCGGTAATCAAGAAAGAAGGTTTGAGGTCCGCTTAGCCAACAACAAATTCGGATGTGCAAATGAGTTGAGGACGCATGAGGTGAAAATTGGCAATGAAGCCTGGCCAACGTGTGAGTGCACATGCAATAAACCGAAATTGCTTCACCTACCTTGCTCACATGTACTTGCTGCTTGCGGGCAGCTTGGAATGGACGCAATATCGTTTGTGTCTCCATATTTTCTGAAAGAGGCTGTCCTCAATACCTGGACAGGTGAGCTGATGGGTTTTCGATCAATGGGTAATTTCAACAGCGTCAACCCCGCCGAAAGGCGTTACATTCCAAACCCAGAGCATATGCGTACAAGTAGAGGCAGACGGCAGTGTCAGCGCATCCGAAATGATATGGATGAATTTGAAGCAGGAGGTCCGACTAGGCAATGCATTCTATGCAATGAATTTGGCCATAGGGACACTAATTGTCCCACTTTCGTCACTGGGCGTGGAAGAGGCAACCGGGGAAGAAGAGAGGTAGAGGCAGTAGAGGAGTAAGGGCGAGAGGAAGAAGCTAAGCTAGCACTAGTTTGTTCTGAATTTGTATTAAGTGTGGTGTGGCACTATGTTCTGAATTTGTATTAAGTGTGGCACTATGTTCTGAATTTTTATTAAGTGTGGCACTATGTTCTGAATTTGTAATAAGTGTGACACTATGTTCTGAATTTTTATTAAGTGTGGCACTATGTTCTGAATTTTTATTAAGTGTGGCACTATGTTCTGAATTTTTATTAAGTGTGATACTATGTTCTGAATTTTTATTAAGTGTGGCACTATGTTCTGAATTTGTATTAAGTGTGGCACTATGTTCTGAATTTTTATTAAGTGTGGCACTATGTTCTGAATTTTTATTAAGTGTGACACTATGTTCTGAATTTTGTATGTGCAGGAATGTCGGGATTGTGGTTGCTGAATGGGGACATTGATAGGGGTCATCGTGCTGCGATATGGTATGAGCGCAAGCTTGAGCCTCTGGTCACTTGCACTCCTAAGGAAAACTGGAAGATACACTCAGGATGGCTTCAGCGGTACGTGATTTATTAATTTGCACACTGACATGCATATTAATGGTTGAAATGGGAGGCACTAACTGAAAAGTTCTCTGATGAAGGTTGAAATGGGCCGGCCTTTTACCTTTCGCGCGTCTGGTTGAGTCTATCCCGGGTGAGAAACGCCTCGCCATCGATGGGTCTTTGCTGAGCTGTTTAGTGGACCGTTGGAGGCCAGAGACCCACACGTTTCACTTCCGATGGGGAGAGATGGCTCCTACTCTGGAGGATGTGTCACTTTTGCTCGGACTACCGTTGGCAGGTCATGCCGTAGGACCGTTGGACGCACCGGCTGGTTTGGAGCGAGCTCTTACAAAATGTTTTCATGGTGTTTTTCCGGATGCTCCGGATCCGGTATGGGAGCATCACGGACCTAAGTATGAGTGGTTGCTAAATTTCCGGGTAATTTCCCCTACCTATTATCGTCAAGATATCGTGCATAAAGTTTTACAGAAAATAATTGCGGCTTACTAAAACTTTCTCTTCGCTTAATGCAGATCCAGAACTTCCGGGCGCCGTTGACTGCGGAACAGATCACTCGGAGCCTGGAGGCCTACTTACTGTGGCTTTTTGGCAAGGTGATGTTCACGGAGAACCATGTCACCACTATTAGCGCCCTCTACATCCCTATGGCACTCGAGATAGCGAGCGCTCAGACGGCGGATCAGATCAGACAGAGGAGTTGGGGTTCGGCGGTCTTAGCGGCTACATACCGAGGTATGTGCAACGGTTGCCAGCTTACATCGAGAAAGCCAGCCCTTCTTGGATGCCCTCTATTCCTACAGCTGTGGTCGTGGGAGAGGTTCTCTATAGGGCGACCAGATGTACGTGTTCATGAGCCTATAGACGCCATGTTTGATGTTGACGGCATCGACATGCCTACTTTCGGTCTGTGTTGGACTCGTCGCGAGGTATGCACCGTGTTGTAGTTTAATGCAACTTTTTCTGCAGAAGAGATAGTTCGATGCTAGCGGCTACTAACTTTTCTTCTCTGCAGAGACGCTTTGCTAGTGATCAGACCAGGAAGGCATACACAGCATTGAACGAGCAGTTCGATGCGTACACCGGGGTCATCTGGCAGCCCTACACGGAAGCAGCCATACAAGCGAGATACCCTGCTGGTATGTCTGTGCTATGCACAAGGGACCGAGATTACTGGATGACAAAATCTAAGATCATCTTCGATGTCTTCGTCGAGGAGATGGCACAACAGAGGGTTATGAGGCAATTTGGTCTTCTGCAGTTGGAGCTACCTCCCCCTATAGAGAACCCGCTGCCAGCACACATCCACAGGTATTAACCAGTTTTTCAATGTTGCATTATCTTTCATAGTACTCCATTCGAAGCTTTAGGTAATTGTTGAACACACACCACAATTTTAGGACGACAAGGAAGGGCATGAACAGGACAACTGCTGACTGGCTAGTTAGACTAGAGCCGTATGTTATAGAATGGGAGACAGCAAACACAAATCTATGGCACGAGAATCACAATTTCGATCTCGATGAATTCAATCTCTATTTGCGGCGCTACATGACCGGAACACGGTTACGCATTGTTGAGTACTCCCACCCAGAGGAGATACCGGATCCTACTCCGTCGGATATGTACCCAAGCTATGATACTTCCGGCTCTAGGCAGTACGCGGTAAGATATATTTTCTTTACGTAATGTTGTCACATACTTTGACGTGCAAGAGACAGACATTAATTAATCGTCATGGAAATTTGCAGGCTACCTTGACACGCGAACTCTACGACGACGTGACCACCTTTGGACGATCACTATCGTCTGGACCTCTTCTTCAGCATCGTCCAGTGGTACAACCCTTCTTGGAAAGAATTCAGAATAAGATACAGACTGTGTACGAGGCTATCACGTGCACCCGGAGAACCGATGTTGTTCAGCACCAGCAGGAGCAGCCGCGTCACTCCATGCACCGACATCAACCACGTCCACGTCTAGCACCTCAGCCGACAGCCAGGCCACCCCGTCCTGACCAACCTGGCAGTTCTACGTGGCACCCGCAGCACTATGGTCCCACGTCGAGCTTCGTGTTTTCTCCACAGCCACAACAACATGGTCCCTCGTCGAGCTTCGTGTTTTCTCCACAGCCACAGCAGCACGGTCCCTCGTCCAGTTTCATGTTTGAGCCAGAGCAGACGTCACACCCAGCAGGTATGTGTCTTCATATTTACTGTTTTCAATATTAATTGACGCGACCTCATTCTTCATGATGATACGTTCCATCGCGTAGGAGCCTATGGATATCAGGCGTCTATGTCGGCATCACATGATACGTGGGGGAGTGATCAACATCCCGAGGACAACATACAGGCTCAGATGTCGCAGCACACCCAGTGGATGAACATGTTTTCGACTCCTCCACCAGGCCCCACACAGGATACACAGCATGACCAGGGAGAGTCTGAGATTCCTCCTCGTCACGTTAGGGCACCCGACAGGTTGGGATGGTCCCCGATTCCAGATCCGCCTCCCCGCCAGGCCAGACGTCGTCACTGACGCTTCTATCTATCAGTAGAGACATTACCATCTATTTCTGTGTGAGACTTATGTCTATTCTATGTATGAGACAAATGATTATGTACTTATGTACGAGACATATGCCTACTCTATTTTAGTACTCTGTTATCGGAACTGCAAGATCAAATTTAGATAGAACATAATATTCATACAACGAGACATTACAAACAATTAGATAGAACTACAAATAAATTAAATGGTACGTAACTGAACTCACAACATACAGCATGAAAACTATATGAAGTCATCATCGTCATGCTCGATCGATGCAGAAACCTTGCCCTTCGATGATGAATAACCCTTTCCCGCCATATGTTCCCACCAACTTTTTCCCGCCACCCGTTTCCCGCCACCCGTTGCCCGCCACCCGTTTCCCGCCTTACCGCAGTCGTTCTTTCCCTCCATTTTCTCCTCTCTACCTACAAAACCCCCTTCAGACGGAGCTGGATAAGCATTGCAGTGTGGTGGTGAAGTTGGGGCAGTGTGGTCGGGGTGAAGCTGTTGTTCGTCATTCTTCGTTCGAGCCGGAGCACCGGCAGTTTGGTGGCCGCCGTTCATCGTTCTTCGTTCGCACGCACGCTTCAAGGGTATATTTCAGCCCACATTTTATTTTTCGTAGGTGCTCCGGTAGTATTTGTTAATGTATTTAGATGTCAACTAATTAGTTGTATTAGTTGCTCCGTTAATATTCTGTAATATATAGCTTGGTAATATATAGACATGTCTAATATTTGTTAGTGGGGATATTAAGGGGTAGGTTAGGTACTCAATGCGATTTGTGTGTTGCAGATGGCTAAGGGTACTCAGTGGGTGCTTAGCCCTATTGTTCATGTCCAAGGCTTTTCTCCAACTGTTGTGCAAGTTAGTGAAGTGGACATCACTTTTGATTGGTTGAAGACTACATTCATGTTGAAGCAAGGGTTGAAGGAAGACGATTTTGTGTACTACGTCAGCAGGAAGCAGTCAGATGGCCCTGGGGAAAGAAAATTGATTGACATAACTGATGATGGCAAGATTCAAGAAATGCTGAGCGAATGGGAATGGAAAAGGGTTGTTGAGTTGCATTGCTACAGGAAACCGAGTTATATGTGATGAATTTGTCATTCCAGATCCGCCTCCCCGCCAGGCCAGACGTCGTCACTGACGCTCCTATCTATCAGTAGAGACATTACCATCTATTTCTGTGTCAGAATTATGTCTATTCTATGTATGAGACAAATGACTATGTACTTATGTACGAGACATATGCCTACTCTATTTTAGTACTCTGTTATCGGAACTACAAGATCATATTTAGATAGAACATAATATTCATACAACGAGACATTACAAACAACTAGATAGAACTACATCTAAATTAAATGGCACGTAACTGAACTCACAACATACAGCATAAAAACTACATGAAGTCATCATCGTCATCCTCGATCGATGCAGAACTCTTGCCCTTCGACGATGAAGAACTCTTGCCCTTCGACGATGCAGAAACCTTGCCCTTCGATGATGAAGAACTCTTGCCCTTCGACGATGCAGAACCCGGAAGCGGCGGCATGAAGATATCATCTTCGTCCTCGCTCTCCTCAGTCCATAAACATGGATTATTTGCTGCAATCCTTCTGAAAGTTTCACTCTTCGGCACCACTACCTTCTTCCACCTGTCATGCAACCTAAGAAGTTCTTTACGTACCTCCTCATAGGTCCTTTCAGGCCACCCAGACCTACGTAATTGGTGAGCCAACTCATTCATTATGGTGTCACTACCGGTGAGTTCGTCCCATGGAACTATCCTATTATCCATCCTGAAATCGGTAGCTGACCTCAGAAGAGTCCTGCTCATCCCAGGGTGAAAACTACGATCGAAAGGATAATGGGACATCTCAACTACACTACACTGCAATGCTTATCCACCTCCGTCTGAAGGGGGTTTTATAGTTAGACAGGAGAAAATGGCGGGAAAGCGAGCTCCAGTATGGCGGGAAATGGGTGGCGGGAAAAGGGTGGCGGGAAAGAGTTGGCGGGAAATGGGTGGAGGGAAACGGGTGCCGGGAAACGAGAGGCGGGAAAGGGTTGGCGGGAAATGGGTGGCGGGAAAGGGGTGGCGGGAAATGGGTGGCGGGAAAGCGAGCTCCAGTATGGCGGGAAATGGGTGGCGGGAAACGGGTGGCGGGACAGAGTTGGCGGGAAATGGGTGGCGGGAAACGGGTGCCGGGAAACGGGTGGACGAGTGGCGGGAAAGGGTTGGCGGGAAATGGGTGGCGGGAAACGGGTGGCGGGAAATGGGTGGCGGGAAACGGGTGGCGGGAAAGGGTTCTGCGGAATACGTCAAAGTTTTACAAAATAAACAACCGATCGTTAAAAAAAATGCTAGCCATGCACCAGTCGGCCCACAGCAAGCCTAGTCGGCCAACTGCAGGCCTATCGGCCAACAGCAGGCCGACTGGGCCTGATCTGGTCGCGGACAGCCCAATCGGCCAGCAGCAAGCTGATGGGCCACCAGTCGGCCTGCTGTGGGCTGACTGGGCTCAGTCGGCCTGCAGCGGGCCGACGGTGTATTATTTTTGAAAATTCTTTTTTCAGCGTAATATTTCTGTAATTTACAAAAAAATGTATTATTTAAAAAAAATTAGCCACATTAAGCAGCCATTCCTGCCCTGAATCAATAAGATTGCATTACTTGGGAGCGGCCAGATAGTCTGCATTCCTTCCCATAGTTGCACTGCTGCTGTACACGACACCAACGCGTGGAAAGAACTCTCATCTTCGACCCCACAGTTAGTATTTTCATCATGCCTTGTGTAGCTAACTGTGTGATGTGTAGTTATTCAATTGTTTCATAACTGCGGGAGGTGGAGTTATCATGTTCCGGTGGCCCTCGTTGTCGACACCAAGGAGCCATCCGTGTTTTGGCACGGTGAATTAAAGACTTGTGTCAACGGCTGGTCATAGGGTGCCTTGGACTATTGGCGGTGATACCATTATTGCTGATGCGAACATTGTCATGGTGTGCATGGTGATCTCGTTTTGCCATTTTTGTGCTTTGAGTCATCTTCCTCGACAGCCCGGTCACCATCGTGGGGTCCCTCTGCCTGTCTTTGCAGTGATAAAATCATTGGTGGTGCCAACATTATCATGGTGTCTAGTGCTCTTGCTTCGTTATTCTCATGCTTTGGATCATCCTCGACACAGGGGAGCAATTTGTCCCGTTCTCGCATTACAAGCCCGAGGAGTTTCCTAACAATCTTGGGATTCCAGGGTGGGTGACTCACGTAGGCTCTTCAAAATAGTTTAGTTAAATTCAACACATGTGTACCGTTCTTCTTCTTCTGTACCGAAGCATTGTAGGAATGTCTGATATGCGAAAAGTTCGGGTAGAGAGATTGTGCCTCAGGTTTATTTATCTTCCAGTTTGATGGTAACTTAAGTGAGCTCGTATTATTTTACTGCAAACACGAATAATAATGGGATTCATGAGCATGGAAACTAGAAAATGCATGAACATAAGTGATGGCTGAGTTGTTGTGTATCCAAATGCTTCATGTGGTGAGTGCACCAAACTTCCCTATCCTATTAAACCTTGAGAACTTACTTTTTTGAAACAAATGCCTCCGATTGCATTACTCTATGGACGAAGCTGACTCGCTCGCCACTAACACTCGTACATCAAGGGTTGCATTTTGTATGTTCAACACCTCATACATAATCATGGAATGTCCCTTACTTGCTAATACACAGGCTACTCTATTACAATTCCTACTTGCAAGGCTAAAAAAAACCAATCAAAGTTTTGGTTCAGGAACTCTTTCAGCTCCGCTAGCGCCATGCAAACACCTGATCGATCTCATTCCTTTTTTTCTCTACCCCCTCTTTTAAATTTAATACCATGGAGTCACTTTCAAAGTAGATACCAGTGATTCGATTCCTCTCGACATGGTAGCTAGGCAGTGGCGGAGCTACACCAGAATTTCTTGGGGGGGGGGGGGCAAAACACAAACTATGAAACTTTGAGAGAGGGCAAAGTACTAATTTTATTCCCAACTAAGCCATGTATTTATTTTTCCCTTCACAAAATTGTTCAAGGCTGGGGGGGGGGGGCACAGCCCCCCTGGAGTACACTAAGCTCCGCCGGTGCAGCTAGGCACCACGAGTAGCAACCAATATTTCAGGGTGAAAAGGATCTATTAGATTCTACCGCCTTCACACGCCTGAATTGCTCCTTATGATCATGGATTACAGCACCCCAGCCACCATTATTCGTTTGAGCATGAAAGGCCCCATCAATGTTCATCTCCAGCGCTCTGTGTTGAGGTGGTTTCCACTGTTCTTGACATGTTTTCTTGAGATTTTTTCCTTCAAGAAACCATGGCAGTATTCATTACCTGTTTAATAATAGTGTAATTATGTATCATCATTACTTCATACATTACCTTCCTCTCTGATATTATTCCTTTCATTCCACCACTGCCACAAGAGTACTATCACCTTATTGTTTTCTTCCTTTTCTAGCGGTGGAACTTTATTTATAAATTCCACAACCCATTGTTTCATTACCAGATTCCTTCTTATGTTTTCTATTTGAAGCATTTCCCATATTTGAGATACTTCTCTTTACATTTGGGAAAGAGTTGGCCACTATCTTCAAAGGTTTGTTTACAAACCAGTTAATCCTTCTCTACTTTAGCTCCTATATTTCTCAAATAATTGCTCAATATCAAGGAATTGTGGCCTAATCTCTATATGAAGTGCTTTAAATGTTTTGGGCATCATGCTATCCATATCTTTCTCCAATTCACTTCTTGCTCTGCATTCTGCCTTGGCGATCCAACTATCCCTCTTTGGCTTCTCCTCTTCCTTCCTCGACAGAGACATGGTACGTTCTTTTTAATGAAAACAAACCTTTTGTTGAACCGGTATGGGCCCAAGCCCATCTTCTTATCTCTTAGGGCCCAAGCCCATGTGGAGGTGCTGACCTAGAAAGGGGAATCCAGCCCTCCCGTTCCCAGGGGAGCCGCCACACACAAGAGAAACCTTACGCGAGTCACCAAACACCACGAGCTCTCCTCTCTGTAGGTACTTCCCTCTCGTCTCAACATGGTATCAGAGGCCAGCGATGACGGGGCCTAAGGAGACGGCGGTGACGTCCGGCGAGGAGGCGGCGGATCTGGCACGCGCGTGGGAGGCTATGGTGAGCTGCACGCACGAGAGACGCGGGGAGCGGCCAGGCAGAGCTGCGCGGGCTGCTGCTGCTGCTTCTTGGACCGGAGGCAGAGCCCCTGCTCGAGCTCTTCCTCGTCCTCGGGCGGCTACAGAGGAAGAGGAGCTGCTCGGGGTGGTTGCTGGCGTGCGTGTGCTGAGCGGAAGCAGGCAGAGGAGGAGCACTAATGGAGAGAAGGAGTGCGTGCGTGCTGCGTGCGCTGTGGTGCTGCTGAGCGGAGAGTAGAAAGGGGAGAGATCGAGCGGAGAGGAGCTGCTGCTGGGCGCTGTTGTCCTGGAGGCTGCGTGTTTGCTGCTGCTGACTCTGTTGCTGCTACTGCTGGTGCTGCTGAGGGGGAGAAGGAAGAGGAGGTGCTGGAGCTTGTTCCTGCGAGGAGCTGCTGCTGGTTGGAAAGAGAAGAAGAGGTGTTGCTGAGGGTTGCTGTTGTTCATTACCGGATCAGAGATGAGTGAACCAACTGGTCTTGCTGAGGCTTTCGAGAAGCTTGCTAAGTTCCTCGCTGAGTCCAACTCGAAATGTCACCCCTGGACATGAAGCTGGAGGGGGCCACAAATTATTTGAGTTGGTCCAGGAGGGCATTGCTGGCTGTGGAACAAAAGGAACTTGATGGGCACTTATTGGGTGCGGTTGATGAACCAGGAGACAAGACTACCATGGAGGGAAAGAGGTGGAAGGTCATAAACTCCGTGCTCGTTGGCTGGTTGTTGAACTCAGTGGTGCCCCCCATTGGACGCTCTGTGGAGGGACTATCCACGTCCGCCGAGATATGGAAGACTTTATCCGCCCAATACTCAGGCAAGGGTAATTTCATGCTAATTGCTCAGATTGAGGGGAAGATCAGTCGGCTGCGCCAAGGTGACGACATGTCAGTAATGGCATATGTGGCAGAGCTGCAGGCTTTGTGGGCGGAGCAGGATAACTGCGATCCTCTGGAACTCTATGATGCTGCTTGCATCGAGTCCGGGCGCAATTGGATTGCACGCAGGCGTGTGTTGAAACTATTGGAAGGGCTCAGAGGTTGCTTTCATGGAAGGGGGGCATCCCTGTTGCACCAGCCTCTCCTGTCAATTATTGAGGAGACTATTGCAGCAATGTCTCAAGAGGAGGTGAGGCTATCTCTTGAGCATGCAGACATGAAGGCTGTGCCGGCTTCGACATTTGCTGTCACTGAGCGCATGGAGTGGGGAGATCCCAACAAATGTCATGTTTGTGGGGAGATAGGTCACTGGAAGAGGGAATGTCCAACTCGTGGCAGAGGAAGGGGATACAACAGAGGGGGGACTGGCAGAGGTAGGCATGCTAGAGGCAGAGGTGGATACCTAGGGAACTCACGGGGTCAACTTTCTAGGGGCAGAGGTGGTTACTCAAGAAACTCAGGGGGTGAGAGGGCACATATGGTAGTTGAAGGGGACACTGGGACGTCAAAGGGCAAGGAAGTTGACGAGGCTGCCTATGGAGACTTTTCTCATTGGGCCTCCACTGATGAAGGTAATCCGACAAAGGCATCTCTTACTCCTAATGAGAATGCTTCAGAGTGGGTCCTAGACTCTGGAGCATCTAAGCATGTTGCGGGTAATTCCTGTGTGTTTGAGTCTTACAGTAAGCATCCTCCTACTCACAAGGGCACTATACAAACTGCTGATGGGACAAATCAGCCTGTCGTAGGGGTTGGCACAGTCAAGTGCACTTCAAACATCTCCTTATCGTCAGTTTTACATGTGCCAGCTTTTCCTGTCAATTTGGTCTCTTTCAGTGCTCTCATTGATGAAATAGACTGTCGTGTGATCCTTGACAAGTTCGGATGCTTGATTCAGGTACGACAGACGAGCCAGACGGTTGGGACTGGCACCAGGCGTAGGGGGCTTTGGTACATGGACCAGGAGGTGCAGCCAGACTTGGTGTGTGCTGTGACCATGGAGGACAAGGAGAAGGAGGCGACGATCCATCACTGTAGGATGGGGCATGTATCTTTTGATAAGATGAGTAGAATATTTCCGGATGTTATGTGTGGAATAGGCAAGGGCAAGTTAACATGTGATGCTTGCGAATATGCAAAACACACACGAGCCTCATATGTGAGTAAGGGCCTTAGGAGCATATCTCCTTTTATGCTTATTCATTCGGATGTATGGACTAGCCCGGTAGTGTCAATGAATGGAAAGAAGTACTTTGCTACCTTTATTGACTGCTATTCTCGTATGACTTGGATTTACTTGATGCGTCACAAGGATGAGGTGTTTAGCTGTTTTCAGAACTTCCATGCTCTTGTAAAGAACCAGTTTCAGGTACAGGTCAAGGTGCTCAGGGCTGACAATGGCACAGAGTATGTGAACAACATTTTTGGGGCTTTCATGGCTGAGCAAGGGATTCTTCATCAAACTTCATGCCCGGACACCCCACCTCAGAATGGAGTGGCCGAAAGGAAAAATCATCATATTCTTGAGGTTGCTCGGTCGTTGATGTTTACCATGAATGTGCCCAAGTTCTTATGGGATGAAGCAGTTATGACAGCCACATACTTGATAAACCGGACACCTTCCAGGATACTAGGTATGAAATCTCCATCTGAGTTGCTCGTTGGAGATAATAAGTTTGTTGTTTCATCGAAGTTGTTTGGTAGTACCTGCTTTGTTCGTGATCATAGACCATCTGTTGGAAAGCTTGATCCTCGAGCAGTGAAGTGTGTCTTTCTGGGATACTCTTCTAGTCAGCAGGGGTATAAATGTTGGTGTCCCTCTGAAAAACGCAGGTTTGTAAGTATGGATGTTACCTTTAGGGAGTCTGAGCCATTCTATGGTGAGCCAACTGATCTCAGTCTGTTGTTTGCAGAGCTAGACCACTTACACCCTGTGCAAGATGGTCAAGAGGGGGAGAAGGATGCGTCTCATACTCACGGTGATTCTGTGGGCATTAACACTGATAATGATGTGCAAGTTCAGGTCCAACCAATTGTGGGTACAATTCCAGTTAGTACTCTCACCGACGATGATGTGCAGGTTAATGTCGAGCCAACTGTCGATACACTTAAGATTGGTGCTCTCCAGGTTCCTATTCGGGATCGATGGCAGACGAATACCTTGGTGTACTCTCGACGGCAACCACACATGCAGGGGGAGCAGCAAGGCAGTGAGGCAAGAGTGTAGGGTGAGCAGCAAGGCAGTGAGGCAAGCTCATCTGACACAGTGGAGCTTCCCATTGCGTTGCGAAAGGCTACACGTGAAGCGGCAAGGAAGGGTGAAGTAGCAAGGAAGGCTCTACCAAAGGATGATGCTTATGATGACCTTGATATTGGAAATTTTGTGTCTTATAAGGCTTTGTCACCTTCATATAAGGCGTTTGTTGCCTCTCTTCAAACTGTGTCAATCCTAAAGGATTGGAAGGCTGCAAAGCAAGATCCGAAGTGGTGTGAAGCAATGATAGAAGAGTTAGAAGCACTGAGGAAAAACAAGACGTGGGTGCTAACCACATTGCCAGCAGAAAAGAAAGCAGTGAGTTGTAAGTGGATCTATACAGTGAAGCAGAATCCCGGGGGGAAGGTGGAACGGTACAAGGCCAGATTGGTCGCCAGAGGATATAGTCAAACTTATGGAATTGACTATGATGAGACGTTTGCTCCCGTGGCAAAGATGAGCACAGTAAGGATATTGGTCTCATGTGCTGCAAACTTTGGGTGGAAGTTGCATCAATTAGATGTCAAGAATGCCTTCTTGCATGGTGAGTTGCAGGAAGAAGTGTACATGGAGATACCACCAGGTTTTGGTACTTCAGAGACCACGGGGAAGGTATGTAGGTTGAAGAAATCCTTGTATGGACTGAAGCAATCACCAAGGGCATGGTTTGATAGGTTCAGACGCGCGGTCCGTGGTATGGGGTATGGTCAGTGTAACGGTGACCACACCATGTTCTACAGGCACTCCGATCGAAAGATCACGATCCTTGCTGTTTATGTGGATGACATTATCATCACTGGAGATGATAAGGAGGAAATAGAGAGATTGAAGGGCTGTCTGAGCAAGGAGTTTGAGGTAAAGGGTTTGGGAAATCTAAAATACTTCCTTGGCATTGAAGTGGCTCGGACAGAGAAGGGAATCTCTATGTGCCAACGAAAATACACCTTGGATCTCTTGAGTGACATGGGCATGATGGGGTGTCGTGCTGCCCCTACTCCGATTGAACAAAATCATCAAGTGACAGCACAATCAGGAGAGCTAGTGAATAAGGAAGATTATCAGAGGAGATTATTGTACTTGTGTCATACCAGGCCTGACATTACGTATGCCGTGGGGGTGGTGAGCAGATACATGCATGAACCAAGGAGTGGGCATCTTGATATTGTGCAGAGAATCCTGAGATACTTGAAGGGGACTCCGGGTAAAGGGTTGTGGTTTGAGAAGAGTGGACATCTTGAGGTGGATGGCTATAGTGACTCTGACTGGGCCAGTTGTCAAGATGATAGAAGATCCACTTCTGGCTACTGCGTGTTTGTGGGAGGAAATTTGGTGTCATGGAGAAGCAAGAAACAACCGGTTGTGTCTAGATCAACAGCAGAAGCTGAGTATAGAGCATTATCTCAAGGGTTGTGTGAGATGCTTTGGGAGTACCTTCTGAGTGAGTTGAAACTTCTGAGGAAGGGACCCTTAAAGGTGTGGTGTGACAATCAGTCAGCTATAGCCATTGCTAATAACCCAGTTCAACATGATAGGACAAAGCATGTGGAAATTGATCGCTTCTTCATTAAGGAGAAACTTGATGCTGGGATCATCAGCCTTACTCATGTCAGCTCTGGATAGCAGTTTGCAGATTGCTTGACAAAGGGACTGGGAACAAAGGACTGTAATTTGGCATGTGACAAGATGGGAATGATAGATATCTACCACCCATCTTGAGGGGGAGTGTTGAACCGGTATGAGCCCAAGCCCATCTTCTTATCTCTTAGGGCCCAAGCCCATGTGGAGGTGCTGACCTAGAAAGGGGCATCTAGCCCTCCCGTTCCCAGGGGAGCCGCCACACACAAGAGAAACCTTACGCGAGTCACCAGACACCACGAGCTCTCCTCTCTGTAGGTACTTCCCTCTCGTCTCAACACCTTTTGTATGTTTTTTCAAGGCTTGAAGGGGTTGGAGCTTGGAACGGCCTGCTGGGATGATATACATCCCGTTCTTATGAAAGACATTTCTTCTCCGTGTTGAAAAAGTATGCGATCAGTTCGGCCACCTTCCATGAAAGAGCCTCCCCCTCATTTCCCTAAAAAAAGAGCCTCCCCCTTCCACTTTTCATGTCTGCATGTTGTAGGCTCGTGCATCGTTTGGTACACACGCATGAGACATGTTGCGATTACCGTAGAGCAACTCTAGAAGATTTTGACCTAACCTCTAAATATGAAGGCTTATGGGCTTGATTTAGATCGTCTTCTATACATTATACAGTTCAAGGGGTGTATGAGGATTCTCCTAGAGCAACCTTTTAGATCATGATTGCCATATGGACATATGGACAGTTATTATGGCGACAAAGTCAATATGGTGCACAAATCGCCTACGTGCTACAAATACTATGTGTCGCCCTCTGCGAGCACTCGCGAGCCATCGCCTACGCGCGCTCGCTAGCGGGTCGGCCCATCATGTGCAACCGAGCATTCCCTGTGAGCGATTTTCGAAAGGATTGGGAAACTTCTAAGCCGGTTAAGATGCGGTTCAATTTAATTGTTTTTCTTTTTAAATTCATCATTTTTTTGAATTCATGAATGTTTTATACTCGCAAATATCTTTTGAATTTGTGAACTATTTTTAAAATTTATGAACTTTTCAAAACCTCAAACACTATTGAATTGACAAACTTTTTTGAAATCCATGAAATTTGTTGAATTTCGTGAACATTTTTTGAAATCCACTGACCATTTTTGAATTTTCACAATCATTTTACTGAATCCACGACCACTTTTTGATACCGCTATCATTTTTCTGAATTCACGAATACTAGAAGGGTTAGGCGGGCTTTGCTGTGCCGTTGATGTTGTTGAGATTCTTAAATTTTTTTGCTCACGTTATTTCAAAATATATGGTGTATTACTTTTTAAAAAAGTTAAACCTCTTTAAGTTCGATCAAATTTGTTCATAAATATTTCAAAATCCATAATATGAAATTAGTGTTATTAGATCCATCATGAAATGAATTTTCATATATTTTTGTTTAATATTGTGGATGTCGATATTTTTTGGCTCTAAACTTGATGGAAGTTAAAGAAATTTGGCTTTCTAAAAAACTAATACCCCTTATTTGTTGAAACCGATGGAATATTTAGTTAGCTAGTGGGAGAGATGATGGAGTGTGTTTATGTTTTTTATAATGCGGTTATTTGGTGGGCCTTTCGCGGTGTGATTCTGTTGAAGGAAATATGCCCTAGAGGCAATAATAAAGTTATTATTTATTTCCTCATATCATGATAAATGTTTATTATTCATGCTAGAATTGTATTAACCGGAAACATAATACATGTGTGGATACATAGACAAACAAAGTGTCACTAGTATGCCTCTACTTGACTAGCTCGTTGATCAAATATGGCTATGTTTCCTAGCCATAGACATGAGTTGTCATTTGATTAACGGGATCACATCATTAGGAGAATGATGTGATTGACTTGATCCATTCCATTAGCTTAGCACTTGATCGTTTAGTATGTTGCTATTGCTTTCTTCATGACTTATACATGTTCCTATGACTATGAGATTATGCAACCCCCGTTTACCGGAGGAACACTTTGTGTGCTACCAAACGTCACAACGTAACTGGGTGATTATAAAGGTGCTCTACAGGTGTCTCCGAAGGTACTTGTTGGGTTGGCGTATTTCGAGATTAGGATTTGTCACTCCGATTGTCGGAGAGGTATCTCTGGGCCCACTCGGTAATGCACATCACCATAAGCCTTGCAAGCATTGTAACTAATGAGTTAGTTGCGGGATGATGTATTACAGAACGAGTAAAGAGACTTGCCGGTAACGAGATTGAACTAGGTATTGAGATACCGACGATCGAATCTCGGGCAAGTAACATACCGATGACAAAGGGAACAAACATATGTTGTTATGCGGTTTGACCGATAAAGATCCTCGTAGAATATGTAGGAGCCAATATGGGCATCCAGGTTCCGCTATTGGTTATTGACCAGAGAAGTGTCTCGGTCATGTCTACATAGTTCTCGAACCTGTAGGGTCCGCACGCTTAACGTTCGTTGACGATATAGTATTATATGAGTTATGTATGTTGGTGACCGAATGTTGTTCGGAGTCCCGGATGAGATCACGGACATGACGAGGAGCTCCGGAATGGTCCAGAGGTAAAGATTCATATATTGGATGATATGGTTAGGCCAAGGGGTCAGGCCCATGGGGCTATAAGTCGGTGCAAAAAGGAGTTTTGCGGAGGCCAGGGGGCCAAACGCTGGAGACCCTGGCGTCTGGCCCTGGGCCAGACGCCGAGGCCCATGGCGTCTGGGCCAGACGCCAAGGATTGTGGCGTTTGGTCCTGGAGTCCGAGTGGGACTCTTGCCTTTCGGGCAAAACCGACTTTGAGGAGGCTTTTGCTCCAAGTTTCGACCCCAGGGCTCAACATATAAATAGAGGGGCAGAGCTAGCACCCAAGACACATCAAGAAACACCAAGCCGTGTGCCGGCAACCCTGTCCCCTCTAGTTTATCCTCTATCATAGTTTCTGTAGTGCTTGGCGAAGCCCTGCGGAAATTGTTCTTCACCAACACCGACACCACGCCGTCGTGCTGTCGGAACTCATCTACTACTTCGCCCGTCTTGCTGGATCAAGAAGGCGAGGACGCCATCGAGCTGAACGTGTGTAGAACTCGGAGGTGCTGTGCGTTCGGTACTTGGATCGGTCGGATCGTGAAGACGTACGACTACATCAACCGCGTTGATAAACGCTTCCGCTTACGGTCTACGAGGGTACGTAGACAACACTCTCCCCTCTCGTTGCTGTGCATCACCATGATCTTGCGTGTGCGTAGGAAATTTTTGAAATTACTACGTTCCCCAACATATGTGTTATCCACTATTCAACCCATATTTATGGGGGCAATTTTTTATGTCGGTGGTTGCATGTACTATACTCATGCTATAGTATCACATGGTGGCGCTTTTTTCTGAGTGATGGGAGTCTGGCAGGGGTTGATGTGTTTTTATAGGCCGGTTACTGTTGATTGGCCCGATCAAAATGGTAAACCAACTTCTATTGAGTACCTCAATCAAATGAAAGAGCTTTAAAATTAGGTAACATAGAGAATTAAAATAATTAATTAAGAGGGGGGCTCCTTAAGAAATTGTTGACCCGGTCAAAATTAGGTAAGCAAATTCCAATTGAAGACCTCAATTGATTGTGAGGCCTCCGATCCTAGGGAGCTTAGAGCATTGTGTTTTGTTGCCTCTAAGAGCATCTCCAGCCGCGCCCCAGGAAGACCTCCCCAGGCGATTTTTTAGCGCCGGCGCTGAAAAAACGGCCCAGTCGCGCCCCCAGGAGCTCGATTTTCGCCTGCCTGGGCCGAAATCAGCGCCGGCGGACCCAGGCCGAACCCGGCGCACTGGGGGGCGCCGGGGCGAGTGGTTTTGGCGCGAAAAAGCCGCGGGCCAGCCGCGTCAGCGACACCGCGCCTCGCCTTCCCCCAACGCCTCGGTTCCCGCGGGGAATCAATGGCAAGGCTGCCGCCGCCGGTCAGCCTTGCCATTGAGGGGGTGTTTGGTTCAGAAGTCCTAGGACTTTTTCTAGTCCCAGGGACAAATCAAAAAAGACTCTCTAGTAGAGTCTTTTTCTAGTCCCTGTAGAAAAAGTCCCTCCCGTTTGGTTCCTAGGGACTTTTTAGGGACTTTTTCTAGTCTCTGGGACTAAAAAGTCCCTGAACCAAACACCCCCTCATTCCTCACGGATGGCGCGTCACAGGTCGGCGCGCCGACGCCTCCCCTCCCTCGCACGCGTACACACGGGCGCGGCGCACCTATATAAGCCGGTGGCCTCGCTCGCCTATGGCCACACCAGCCCAGCCCTCGCCGCCGAGCTATAACTCTCCCGAGCGCCGCCGCTGAGCCTTCCTCTCCCTCTCCCTCTCCCGAGCACCGCTGCCCAGCCCCTCCCTCTCTCTCCCCTCCCTGATGGCCGAGCGTTTCCCCGGAGACGAGGTGGCGGCCAACGGCTTCGGCTGCCGCACGCTCCGTGAACAGGAGTCCTGGCTCCTATTCCAGGCGAACATCCCGGCGCCGCCAGACATGCGCGCCGGGCCGACGGGCTGGAGGCTCAGCAACAGGGAGTGCCCATTCCCCCGTTGCCCGACGCCGTGGCCAAACCCTCCTACTTCGCCGACGAGGTCGACGTCGTGCGCGCCTCCCTCACCGATGCCCAACTCTCCCTCCCCAGTACGCCGCCGACAACCACGCAGCTTGGGCGGCGTACTTCGAGCGCCGTCAGCAGCAGCGGATGGCGTCCACCAACGGCGCGCCGGTGGTCGGCGGCCTGAAGAACAGCGAGGGGCGCCACCTGTGATGGGGCGTCCCTGACCGCACACTCGAGGGCGTGCTGACGCACCTCAAGGGCGGCAACGACCCGCCGTTGGCGTACCCCCCGGCGAGGGCGGCCGCCCCGGCGCACCACCGACGCGACAGGCCATGGTCGCCAAGGAGGTTCGGCTCCTCCTCTTCTTCCTCCTCCTCGCGCTCTTCCTCGCACTCCTCAAGCACTCCGGCGCTGCTCGGCGTCAAGGCCGAGCCCGCGGCGGAGACGCCGCTCGGCCGGCGCACTCGCAGCGCCGGCATCGTCATCAACGAGGGCGGCCGGCGCGCCTCCTCGTCGGCTCCTCCTCCGCGCTTTGTCAAGCAAAAGACGGAGCCGGGGCTCGCGCCGGTGAAGGCAGAGCCGGGGCTCGCCGCCGTGAAGACGGAGCACGGCGAGGTCGAGCACGACGACGACGCGGCCCTTGAATGGGCACGCCAGGACTCCCTCAAGGTGGCGAGGGAGCGCCAGTGCGCCGCCCTGCAGTGCTTTGCGGAGCGCCGCCGGGGCCGCGACGAAGGAGGAGTCGTCGTCATCGACGACAGCAACGACGACGACGCGCCGCCGCCGCCACCAGTCCGCCATGGCGACGCCGGGTCCAGCAGGGGCGCCCGCGTCAAGGAGGAGAAGGCCGACGACGAGGATGGCGGCGACGACGGCGACTACTCGGTGTTCAGCCAGTTTCTTTTAGATTAGTTTATTATATATTTGCTATGTAATGAAAATCGGCGAACTTTGTCGAAATATATGCCCAAGTTGGCCGAAATTTGTCGTGTTTAGCCGAACTTCGCCGAACTGTGCCGAAATTTGCTATACATTTTTAATTTTTAAACGCGCCTGGGGCGGCCCTGGGGCCGACGGCTGGGGACCAACTAGCCCCAGGCCCATTTTTTGCGCCGGCTCATCCCCAGGCGGCGATTTTAGGCGCCCCCTAGAGACCACGGGCTGGAGATGCTCTAAGGCAGCCTCTAAGCCTTTAGAGGCAGGCGCTATACACTGGGGGCATGCGCCTCTAAGCCAAAATCCTTGGCATCGACGCCAAGCTTGGACTAAAATAATCAGCTAACCCCACATGTCATGGATAGAAAGAGTGATGGCCATGCAAAGAGATGAGACACAATCGGTTGAAGAATCAAATATTTTACTCTATGTGGGGACACCTTAGAGGCTGAGAATATGTGCTACACAGTATGCACTTTTGAGCCAAGTTTTACTACAGGATATGGGGGCCAGCTTAGAGGCAAGCCAGCCTCTAATCACTGTGGATGCCCTTAGTGATATAGTATATTTTTTTAATTCACAAACATGTTTCAAATTCACTAATTTTTTTGAATTTGTGTGAACATATTTTTTTAGAAGAAAAGGGCCGAGCCCCTGTTCCATTGCAAGCAAGGAAACCAAAGTTGTACGTCGACTCCAGGAACTTACAGACTCTAGACGAATGGAAAGCTAGCACAAACAGGGGAATCTAGCTATTACAGATGAAACAGCATCAAGCTCAGAGCTAGGGACCACCAGCCATTACAGTAACTAGACTTTCTTAGTACTTCCTCTGTAAATTAATATAAGAGTGTTTAGATCACTGTTTTAATGATCTAAACGCTCTTATAATAGTTTACAGAGGGAGTACAAGCAAACTAAACTGGATCTGAAAAACACAAGAGGACAGCCACACACTCCTCGGCCTGGATCCGGCCACATCAATGGCAGCGGTGCTTTGGTTAGGAACTCCAGCTTTCGCACCATCGCCTGAATGTGTTCTTTAGCAGGAACTGCAGACAGCGGTTCCCACCGAGCAGCTTATGCGGCAGTTTTGCGCCAGAGTACCTGTATGTTAGACCACTTAGCGCGGTTGAAGACGAAATCATTTCTGGTATTCCAGATGGCCCATAGGCCAGCTGCATGAATTATGTTAATAGCAGCCAGTTTAATAGCATATTGGCTGGTCCTTTATATCCAGAAATACTAGATACGGCTTTCCAGAATTCAACAGCAATGTCACAACCAAAAAATAAATGATGGCACGATTCATCCACAGGGCAAAAGGGACAAGTAGTGTCAGGGACATTTTGTCTCTTACTCGAATTATCTCTAGCCAAAATCTTATTATTAACCACCAGCCAAAGAAAAATATGTATTCTAGCAGGTATTTTGATGTTCCACACAGCAGGGGTACTATTAGGCAGTACCCCCCTAAAATTAACCACTTTATAGAACAATTTAACAGTGTAGACCCCACTGGAATTAAGATTATAGGCTAGCGAGTCTTCTGCATCAGTATAAACAATGGACTTGACAATCTCTAGTAGTTCAAACCAAAGAGAGAGGAGCTCATTGGTAAAACATCTTCTAAAAGTAATTTTAAGGTTGACCCCGTCCCACACTCTATCTATGGTACTATCATGCTCATTGGCAAGATTATACAAGTCCCAATACAGAGTAGCCAGAGGGGCAGATCCAAACCAATGATCCTCCCCAAATCTTGCTTTTTTACCATTACCAATATTCGAGGAATAACCAAACTTGACAGCTTGTGCAGCCCAAAGAACAACTTTCCAAAAGGGTGAGACACCCAGGGAGGGGCAAGTGAATATGTTGGGGATTTTTTTTTGAACACAGTACACCGTAGGCACCTCGTCGTCGACGAAAACGTCTCCTCCCACTAAATGCACATCGTTGGAAATTCTGAAATAAATCCAGGAATAAATGCGAGCACCAGGATTTGAACCCTGATGGGCTGGGGATACCACAGTCCCTCTAACCATCCAACCACAGGTTGGTTCGCAAATATGTTGGGGGATTGGGTGTTGTACTTAGCATCAATGATGCTTTTCCAAATCTTACCTTCATCTCTATTGTATCTGTTAACCCAAGAAGCTAAAAGGCATAGATTCATATCAGAGAGGTCAGTGATACCCAAACCTCCATATTCTTTCTTCATAGATAAAGACTCCCAGTTAGCCAAATGATATTTGTGATGGCCCTCATAGTCATCCCAAAAACAATGAGCTAACTGAGAGTTGATGAGCTTTATAGCCCATTTAGGGAATTTAATGTACCCCATAAAATATGAGGGAATGCTGGCTAGGCAAGCTTGCACTAGAATCAACCTCTTACCAGAGGACAATCATCTCCCTCTCCACCCAGCAGCTCTCTTGATAACTTTGTCAACCATAGGTTGGAGGTCCTCTCTTCTAAGCTTAGTATAGTGAAGAGGGGCTCCAAGGTACTTAATAGGAAAAGTATTCAGCTTGCAACCCAGAATCTGGGCAAAGTTAATAGCATCATTCCTATCAATATTGATAGGAACCAAATCACACTTATGAAAATTAATCCTCATACCAGATAGTTGCTCAAAATAAGAAAGCAACCACTTTCGGTTTCTAGCATGCTCTATGTTATCACTAGTAGGAAAAGGGGCTTTTACCCTGGTTTGTAAGGGCCTTTTGTCCCGGTTTTCGAACCGGGACTAAAGGGTCGTTACTAAAGTCCTAACCCTTTAGTCCCGGTTCTTACACGAACCGGGACAGAAGGTCCTCCACGTGGTTGCTGCTGCCAGCCCAGGCAGGGGGGCCTTTTGTCCCGGTTGGTGTCACCAACCGGGACCACTAGGCATCCACGCATCAGCATTTCAGGGGCTGGGATTTTTGTTTTTTTTGAAAGGGGGGGGGGTTGGGGGTTAATTTAGGTGTTTCATATATTGTGTTAGCTAGCTAATTAATACAGAGAAGTGTCCTCTCTTATCTCCGTGCTTGGTCAACGCTACGTACTATATACGTATGGAGAGGACTAGACACGCTAGCTAGTAATCAAATGAAGGAAACAGAAGATCGTCATGAACATATGCATACAGAGAGAAGTGATATCGACCACCTCTCCTTCTCCGAGAGATTGGTCGAACAACAAGTTCTCGTATATCTATCCTACACTACCGGCTACATATATACAATAATTATCTCTTACAATACAATCTCCTAATTAAATTGTAAGAACACAGGGTCCACATAGTATTCTCCGTTTTCAGCGATCACGTGGTCAAGGAAGAATGCCGCCAATTCCTCTTGAATTCCTCGCATACGATCTGGTGCTAGGAGTTCACCCCGCTTCCGAAACATCTAATTTGAAGAAGGGGGTCAATACATATATATATATATATATATATATATATATATATATATATATATGAATAAATGAAACTCAACACAAATGATGGTAATAAAATAAAATTGTGAATATTATTGCTTACGCACTTCATATTGTTCTTCAGAGTAGCCCCGCTCACAGGCCGTGTAGCGGATGGACTCGCCCGGGTTCCTGCCACAACCACTTTACAAGAAATAGAGGTCAATCAAACTGATAAGCAAGCATGCTAAATGGTATTGATGAAACTAGCGCTTGAATCACTAGGAGATGCGCGGAACATGCTACTATAGTACTTACTTTTGGGTGTTTAAATTGCAGCTTCTTCGGCAGTCCCGGAGCTTTTGTGGTGAATTTTCTCCAAACCCTGCCAGACAAAGAAAACAATTACTTGATATCAGGAAATGAACAAAGTTGCTGATATGGTGGATAATGATCGATTTAACTTACTTCTCGAGCATTTGAGTCATGTTCGCATAGTCCTGGGGATCTTTTCGTCTCGAGTCTAAGACGGTTACTACTCCCTGCTCAAGCTTAATCTCTAGGAGAATATAGTGGAAGCTGCGCATGCATGCATAAATCATCAATTACATTACCATAACCTGGACTAATAAGGGAAACCGAATATGCACAAGACAGTAACACTCACTTGAAGTTGTAAGGAAAGAGTATTATATCTTTGTTTTGATTTAATACCAACGATTGTAGCAAGTTGGCCTCGGCTTCTTTGGGATGTTTTTCAACCGTATATGCATCTATGAGATTTGTGTTAATGAACCCAATATCACCGATTTGTCTTTTCTTCAATTCGGCGATCTTCAATCTGCATAATATAGTGAGGATAATTATAAATACATGCAATGAAAGAGCTGACCTATATAGAGAGACTTAATGACAGAAGTAGTACTACTTATAGACAGTAGCAAGTGATCGTTGTTTTATCGAGGGCCTTTTGATTGTAAAACTGGAAGAAATCCTCAAATGGAACATTCAGCAGTTCAATTCCAACGAGGTCATGCTCCGGTTTAACTCTCAGCGTCAAAGTACTCGTCCCATCAGACTCTCTGCAGGTTTTCATGTACCAATCATGTAATCTTCGCATCATCGTTGTTAGAGATCTTTCATCTTTGACGAGAGGCTTCCCGTAATGGTATTTGTGTTCGTCCACCTCCATGATTTCATAATGTACATCGTCGGGCAGGTAATCTCCAAGATTGCTATAACCGGGCACCATCCTCGGATCATTAGCAACGATGTCTTTTGACACCTTGAGCGGGGGGCACGATTGGTTCGCTTGTTCGCCGAGCTGGGCATTTTTTTTCCCAGCTCGTCGTTCTTTTAACCTTTGATCACTGACAGTACTTCCCGACCGCTCCGCTTCGGCATATGTGTTTGCAAGAATGCGCTCATAGTTGCCTCTCGGCGGAGACTTTGGTGGTTTTGTCAGGGCAGCCAGAGTGCGCTTTGCTTTCACCGGATCTACCTTCTCCTCCGGAGGTGGATGTTTCTTTGCTTTCACCCCTTCAAAGAAGTTTGTCACTTCGGCTCGCACGATCTTCCTGGTTTCCTCCTCAGTCCTCTCGTATGGTAACTTCTCTGGAGTCTTCAGAGAAGGACCGAATCTGTATTGCCTCCCGCCTCTGGCAGCTGTACTGCTAGACGCCGGCAGAGCAGACGGAGTGGCTGCGGCTGTCTTCTTTCCTTGCTTACGAGGCGGAGGAGGACTACGACGCGCCGGAGCAGCCGCAGCGGCGGCGGGTCTCTTCCGCCCTTGCCGACAAGGCGGAGAAGGAGGAGGCTGGCTGCTCTGGCGCGCCGGCGCAGGCGGAGAAGGAGGCGGAGTGCCGCCACGCGCCGGAGAAGGAGGCTGAGTGCCCTGATCACTCGTCGGAGGAGGAGGCGGAGTGCCGCCACACGCCGGAGAAGGAGGCTGAGTGCCCTGATCACTCGCCGGAGGAGGAGGCGGACTGCCCTTACTCGCCGGAGCCGTCCAGTTCGGAAGGTTGATGAGCTGCTTCCGCCATAGGCACGGAGTCTTCAGAGCTAAACCCAGCCGAGTCTCCCCTTCACCGGTAGGGTGGTCAAGCTGGAGGTCCTCAAATCCCTCCGTTATTTCATCCACCATCACCCTAGCATATCCTTCTGGAATCGGCCGACAATGGTAGGTTGCGCCGGGTTCAGGAGGTAAAACAGAGCCAACAGCCGCCTTGACTTTGAAGTTCTGCCATTGCGCCATAAGGTGGCAATGTTGAGACTCCGTGATAGCATCCACGGGGTAGCTAGCAGGAGCCGTCAAGACATGCTCCAGCTGAAGCAGCTCGGTGGAAGCCACGCTGCTTCTCCGCTGAGATGGCGGGGTAGCTTCGGGGGTAGTTTCGGCATGTCGATTGATGGCTCGTTCCTCTAGCGCTTGAACCCTTTCGTGCAGCTTCTGAATTTGGGTCTGCTCCATTTTTTTCCTCCTCTCCTGGCTTTTGTAACCGCCTGCGTCCGGAAAACCAGCCTTCCACGGAACGGAGCCTGGCGTGCCTCGTGTCCGTCCAGGGTGCTCAGGATTCCCGAGGGCCATTGTGAGCTCGTCGTTCTCTCTGTCTGGAACGAATGTCCCTTCCTGCGCTGCATCGATATATTGCTGAATCTTCTTGACTGGTATTCTCAAAAGCTCATTCGTCCAAACGCACCTCCCTGATACAGGGTCCAAGGTTCCGCCAGCCCCGAAGAACCAAGTCCGGCAACGGTCTATCCAGTTCATTGTCTGTGGTTCGATCCCTTTTTCAAGCAGATCATTCTCAGCCTTGCCCCACTTAGGCCGGGCTTTGAGGTAGCCACCTGACCCCGTGCGATGGTGAAGCTTCTTCTTCGCAGCATTCTTCTTGTTTGTCGCTGACATCTTCTTACTCTTTTCCGATGTCTTGTGGGCCACAAATGCGGGCCAGTGATCTCTGATCTTCTCATACCGGCCGATGAATTCTGGTGTCTCTTCTTTGTCGACAAACGTTTTCAGCTCATTCTTCCACCTCCTGAATAGGTCTGCCATCTTCTTAAGAGCATGAGACTTGATTAATTGCTCTTTAACTGGCTTCTCCGGATCCTCCTCTGGCGGTAGGGTGAAATTTGCCTTCAGCTCAGTCCAAAGATCATCTTTCTGCATATCATTGACATAAGACACCTCAGGGTCTTCCTTCTTAGGCTTATACCATTGGTGGATGCTGATCGGGATCTTGTCCCTAACTAGAACCCCGCACTGAGCAGCAAATGCATCCTTTGTCCGGATGGGTTCAATCGGTTGGCCGTCGGGCGCGATTGCTGTGATCTCAAACCTTTCATCCGAGCGCAACTTTCTCTTCGGGCCTCGTCTCTTTACCGCAGTTGTGCTCGATCCGGAGGGCTAGAAAAAAGAAGAAAGACGAGTGTTAATTAATGTGTACATACCAAAACAATGAATGCATCAATTAGCTAGTCAGCACAGGCTTAACTAATATATTTACTTGGCCGGACTCTGTTCGGTCACCGGAGCCATCACCACGGGCTCCTTCTTGCACCAGCATTGGGTCACCGGAGCCATCATAATCATGTCTTTCCTCCTCCACTCTTCGATCACCGTAGCCTGCTTCTTCACCCTGTTCTTCCAGACCATCATTGTCGTTAATATACGACAAGATATCACCTCCGGCTAAGATTATGTCCCCCAACACCTCTTCTGCTTGTTCGTCTCGTCCGTGCTCCATTGTTTCTGTAAATATTACAACATGGCAATTATTACACAAACATGACAGCAGGTGGTTAGTGCAAACGTAGACCTAGCTTATTCCGGGTTTGGGGTGGCCTCAGCAACGCTTCAAGGGTAGGGGCGCGGCGGGAGGGGGTAGGAGACCGACATCGTTTTTTTCCTACGGTTTGGGTGTGATCGAGAGTTTTGGTCGAGCGAGAGGGCCGGGGGCTGCTCCCGTGGTATAAGTTATCACGGTCGAGAGGGGGTATAAATATCGACCGTCCATCATGTCGAAGTTATCTGGGAGGGAGTTATATATATCGACAACGACGACATACATACATGGGAAAATAATGTTATCGGGGAGGGGGTATATCGACCCCCCCACGTGTTGAAGTTATCGGGAGGGGGTTATATCGACAACGACAATGAATGTACATGGGAAAATAATATTATCGGGGAGGGGGTATATCGACCCCCCTCGTGTTGAAGTTATCGGGAGAGGGGTATATAGACGACGACAGACCCGATAAAACATAAGAAAATGAAGAAGAAACAAAAAGAGGAGAAGAAGAAAAGGAATAGAGGAGAAGATCGAAGAAAAAAAAGAAGAAAAAAAAGAGGAGAAGAAGAAAGGAATAGAGGAGAGCAGAAGAAAAAATAGAATTTTTCCTATTTTTTCTTCTTCTCTTCTATTCCTTTCTTCTTCTCCTCTTCTTTTTCTTCTTTTTTCCTCTTCTTATTTATTTCTCCTCTTCTTCCTCTCCTCTTCTTCTCCTTTCTTCCTCTTCTTATTTTCCTTTTTCCTCTCATTCATAAAAAAATTGTTCAAATAGAAAATTTCGAAAAAAGTAAAGGTTTTGCCTAATGCATTGTTCATATGAATATACAAACATTTGCATATTCTACAATAATTAATATCACCAAAAAAATCTATGAACAGAAAAAAATCCTAACTTTTCTAAAAATCTATCTTTTGCATATATACATGAACATATATATACACAGAGAACATATATACATACATATACACAGAGAAAATGCAAAAAAAAGATCTAAAAAAGGACATATAAACAGATATACACACATACATATACTCATACATATACATATAATTAAGCATATAAATGTGCAGAAAAAACATGGAGGAATTAGGGGGCAGTGCCGGCCCTGACCAAGGCGACGACGGCGCGTCGGGGCAGGGGCAGAGGCGACGACGGCGTGGTCGGGGCAGGGGCAGAGGCGTCGGCGGCGAAGGGCGGGGCAGGGCGACGGCGATGACGGGGACGGGCCGGGGCGGCGCGCGTCGGGGCAGGGGCGCGGCTGACGGCGAGGGCGCGGGCAACGGCGACGGCGGGGGCGGCGGGCGGCGTCGGGGCAGCCTGGCGGCGTCGGGGCGGCGGGCGGCGTCGGGGCGGCGGGCGGCGTCGGGGCAGCCTGGCGGCGTCGGCGTCGTCGGGGCGGCAACTGCTAGGTAACTCTAAAAATTTCCTAAGTGTGAACTTATATAGCAAAGCCTTTAGTCCCGGTTCGTGGCACCAACCGGGACTAAAGGTAGGCATTAGTCCCGGTTGGTGCCACCAACCGGGACCAAAGGCCGCCGACTAAAGGGGGGGCATTGGTCCCGGTTGGTGCCACGAACCGGTACCAATGCACCCCTTTAGTCCCGGTTGGTGGCACCAACCGGGACCAAAGGCCTCTTGCTGCCCGCGTCGTGGCCAAAAGTTTAGTCCCACCTCGCTAGTTGAGAAGGGCTCGGAGTGGTTTATAAGCCCCGCTGCAGCTGCTGTCTCGAACTCCTCTCTATAGCAGGCTTCTGGGCCTAACTTTGGCGCGCTGCCCGTTGAGCCCTCTAGCCCTTCTGGGCCTGTATTTGCAAACCCGAGGGTTGGAGGGCCCAGCGGACAGCGCCCCAACAATTTTTTTTGCTGTATTTAGTTTTTTTGTTTTCTTTTTTGCTTTATTTATTTTGTTTTGTTTCTACTTACAACAAAAAACTTATTTATTTTATTTTATTTTGTTTCTAATTACTTATTTATTTTACTTTATGATAATTCTTTTTGCTATTAAAGTTTCTATCAAAAAAGTTCTTTATGAAATTCTTTTTGCTGTATTTAGTATTTTTGTTTTCTTTTTTGCTTTATTTATTTTGTTTTGTTTCTACTTACAACAAAAAACCTATTTATTTTATTTTATTTTGTTTCTAATTACTTATTTATTTTACTTTATGATAATTCTTTTTGCTATTAAAGTTTCTGTCAAAAAAAGTTCTTTATGAAAATTCTTTTTGCTTTTAATGATTTTGAACAGAAAATACTTCGATAATTTTAGTTGCATCAATTTTATATGATTTTAGTTTCAATAATACTAGAGGTTTCTTATAATGTTTTGAACAGAAAAATACTTTGTTAATTTTAGTTTCATAAATTTTATTAAAGTTTATTTTATTTTGTCGGAACACAAGAAGTCCGGAGTTTTAATAAGTTATTAAAAATAAAAAAGAGGCACAATGCTCGTTGATTTGCTTCAAGCCTTTCGGAATAGTGTAGACTACACTGCACATAGCTCCATGCAGTCTACCTTATTCCTCAAGGCTTGAAGCTAAGCAACGTGAGCATTGCGCCTCTTCTTCATCGTCTCTGCACTCAGGGCTTATAAACCGCTCCTAGTGCCTCTCAGCTAGCGAGGTGGGACTAAAAAACTGCTTAGTAAGAAACTCTAGTACCGCTTCGTGCCACGAACCGGTACTAAAGGTGCTCATGGGGCCACAGCCTCATTAGTACCGGTTCGTGGCACCAACCGGGACCAAAGGGTGGAATTGGTCCCGGTTCGTGCCACCAACCGGGACCAATGGCCTTGCACAGCGGCGTGGTGGTGAGTTTAGTCCCACCTCGCTAGCTGAGAGAGAGCCGCACCTGTTTATAAGGTGCGGTGCGCCTGAGCTGTCGAGCTCCTCTCTAAAGCAGGCTTACGGGCCTAACCTCTCTGTACATGCCTGTGGGCCTACTGGGCCTTCTGCGGGCCTGAATCCTGGCCCATGGATGGGTTTCTAATCGTATTCAGGCCGTGGTGGCCCAGTAGGTGGCATAATTTTTAATTTTTGGCCTGTTATTTTTCATGCATTTACTAATTATTTTGAGCTATAAGACCCTAAAATTGAAAAGCATTTCAAATGAACTCTGAAAAGGTTGAAAGTTGGCATGGTATCATCATTTCATCCACATAGCATGTGCAAGAAAGTTGAGAGGGTTACGGCAAAAACTAGATGCACTTCGTGTACAAAACGGACAATGGTATCATACTCGTCTGTTACAAAGTTGGCATGGTATCATCATAATAGTTGCGGGAGAAAGTCTTCACTTTTTCTTCGCTTGTGTCATTTGCTTATTGCGCCGTAACCATGGATAATCTTCATCGTTTATCAGGATGCTTGGGTCAGCCTTGACTTTGAAGGGAGGAATTTCATGAAACTTTTCATAATCTTCAGACATGTCTGTCTTGCCCTCCACTCCCACAATGTCCCTTTTTCCTGAAAGAACTATGTGGCGCTTTGGCTCATCGTATGATGTATTCGCTTCCTTATCTTTTCTTTTTCTCGGTCTGGTAGACATGTCCTTCACATAGATAACCTGTGCCACATCATTGGCTAGGACGAACGGTTCGTCAGTGTACCCAAGATTGTTCAGATCCACTGTTGTCATTCCGTACTGTGGGTCTACCTGTACCCCGCCTCCTGACAGATTGACCCATTTGCACTTAAACAAAGGGACCTTAAAATCATGTCCGTAGTCAAGTTCCCATATGTCCATTATGTAACCATAATATGTGTCCTTTCCCCTCTCGGTTGCTGCATCAAAGCGGACACCGCTGTTTTGGTTGGTGCTCTTTTGATCTTGGGCGATCGTGTAAAATGTATTCCCATTTATCTCGTATCCTTTGTAAGTCAATACAGTCGAAGATGGTCCCCTGGACAACGAGTACAACTCATCACAAACAGTGGTGTCACCTCTGAGACGTGTTTCCAACCAACTGCTGAAAGTCCTGATGTGTTCACATGTAATCCAGTCGTCACACTGCTCCGGGTGTTTGGAGCGCAGACTGTTCTTGTGTTCATCGACATACGGGGTCACCAAGGTAGAGTTCTGTAGAACTGTGTAGTGTGCTTGAGACCAAGAATATCCGTCCCTGCATATTATTGAGTCCCCTCCAAGCGTGCCTTTTCCAGTCAGTCTCCCCTCATACCGCGATTTAGGGAGACCTATCTTCTTAAGGCCAGGAATGAAGTCAACACAAAACCCAATGACATCCTCTGTTTGATGGCCCATGGAGATGCTTCCTTCTGGCCTAGCGCGGTTACGGACATATTTCTTTAGGACTCCCATGAACCTCTCAAAGGGGAACATATTGTGTAGAAATACGGGCCCCAGAATGACAATCTCGTCGACTAGATGAACTAGGACGTGCGTCATGATATTGAAGAAGGATGGTGGGAACACCAGCTCGAAACTGACAAGACATTGCGCCACATCACTCCTTAGCCTTGGTATGATTTCTGGATCGATCACCTTCTGAGAGATTGCATTGAGGAATGCACATAGCTTCACAATGGCTAATCGGACGTTTTCCGGTAGAAGCCCCCTCAATGCAACCGGAAGCAGTTGCGTCATAATCACGTGGCAGTCATGAGACTTTAGGTTCTGGAACTTTTTCTCTGGCATATTTATTATTCCCTTTATATTCGACGAGAAGCCAGTCGGGACCTTCATACTGAGCAGGCATTCAAAGAAGATTTCTTTCTCTTCTTTCGTAAGAGCGTAGCTGGCAGGACCTTCATACTGCTTCGGAGGCATGCCGTCTTTTTCGTGCAAACGTTGCAGGTCCTCCCGTGCCTCAGGTGTATCTTTTGTCTTCCCATACACGCCCAAGAAGCCTAGCAGGTTCACGCAAAGGTTCTTCGTCACGTGCATCACGTCGATTGAAGAGCGGACCTCTAGCTCTTTCCAGTAGGGTAGGTCCCAAAATATAGATTTCTTCTTCCACATGGGTGCGTGTCCCTCAGCGTCATTCGGAACAGCTAGTCCGCCGGGACCCTTTCCAAAGATTACGTGTAAATCATTGACCATAGCAAGTACGTGATCACCGGTACGCATGGCGGGCTTCTTCCGGTGATCTGCCTCGCCTTTGAAATGCTTGCCTTTCTTTCGACATTGATGGTTGGTCGGAAGAAATCGACGATGGCCCAGGTACACATTCTTCCTGCATTTGTCCAGGTATATACTTTCAGTGTCATCTAAACAGTGCGTGCATGCGTGGTATCCCTTGTTTGTCTGTCCTGAAAGGTTACTGAGAGCGGGCCAATCGTTGATGGTTACAAACAGCAACGCGTGCAGGTTAAATTCCTCCTGTTTGTGCTCATCCCACGTACGTACACCGTTTCCATTCCACAGCTGTAAAAGTTCTTCAACTAATGGCCTTAGGTACACATCAATGTCGTTGCCGGGTTGCTTAGGGCCTTGGATGAGAACTGGCATCATAATGAACTTCCGCTTCATGCACATCCAAGGAGGAAGGTTATACATACATAGAGTCACGGGCCAGGTGCTGTGATTGCTGCTCTGCTCCCCGAAAGGATTAATGCCATCCGCGCTTAAACCAAACCATACGTTCCTTGGGTCAGCTGCAAACTCAGCCCAGTACTTTCTCTCGATTTTTCTCCACTGCGACCCGTCAGCGGGTGCTCTCAACTTCCCGTCTTTCTTACGGTCCTCACTGTGCCATCGCATCAACTTGGCATGCTCTTCGTTTCTGAACAGACGTTTCAACCGTGGTATTATAGGAGCATACCACATCACCTTCGCAGGAACCCTCTTCCTGGGGGGCTGGCCGTCAACATCACCAGGGTCATCTCGTCTGATCTTATACCGCAATGCACCGCATACCGGGCATGCGTTCAGATCCTTGTACGCACCGCGGTAGAGGATGCAGTCATTAGGGCATGCATGTATCTTCTGCACCTCCAATCCTAGAGGGCATACGACCTTCTTTGCTGCGTATGTACTGTCGGGCAATTCGTTATCCTTTGGAAGCTTCTTCTTCAATATTTTCAATAGCTTCTCAAATCCTTTGTCAGGCACAGCATTCTCTGCCTTCCACTGCAGCAATTCCAGTACGGTACCGAGCTTTGTGTTGCCATCTTCGCAATTGGGGTACAACCCTTTTTTGTGATCCTCTAACATGCGATCGAACTTCAGCTTCTCCTTTTGACTTTCGCATTGCGTCCTTGCATCGACAATGACCCGGCGGAGATCATCATCATCGGGCACTGGTTCCTCTTGATCTTCAGCAGCTTCCCCCCTTGCAGCATCATTGGGCACATCGTCTGGTTCCTCTTGATCTTCAGCAGCTTCCCCCGTTGCAGCATCACCGTATTCAGGGGGCACATAGTTGTCATCGTCCTCTTCTTCTTCGCCGTCTTCCATCATAACCCCTATTTCTCCGTGCCTCGTCCAAACATTATAGTGTGGCATGAAACCCTTGTAAAGCAGGTGGGTGTGAAGGATTTTCCGGTCAGAGTAAGACTTCGTATTCCCACATATAGGGCATGGACAACACATAAAACCATTCTGCTTGTTTGCCTCAGCCACTTCGAGAAAATCATGCACGCCCTTAATGTACTCGGAGGTGTGTCTGTCACCGTACATCCATTGCCGGTTCATCTGCGTGCATTATATATAATTAAGTGTGTCAAAAACCATTACAGAACATCATGAATAGATAATTAAGTGACCAAATTAATAGAAGTTCATCATCACATTAAAACCAAAGTACATACATAGTTCTCATCTAACAACATATATATAGCTCTCCAGAGCATCTAATTAATTAAACCATACATTGAAACTATGTAAAACATTTCAATGCGAAAACAAATGCGATCATAATCGCAACCAAGGTAACAATTGATCCAACGGCATAATGATACCAAGCCTCGGTATGAATGGCATATTTTCTAATCTTTCTAATCTTCAAGCGCATTGCATCCATCTTGATCTTGTGATCATCGACGACATCCGCAACATGCAACTCCAATATCATCTTCTCCTCCTCAATTTTTTTTATTTTTTCCTTCAAGTAATTGTTTTCTTCTTCAACTAAATTTAACCTCTCGACAATAGGGTCGGTTAGAATTTCCGGTTCAACCACCTCCTAGATAAATAAAATCTATGTCACGTTGGTCGGTATATTTGTCATAAACAATAAATGAACCAAATAGTTATAAAAAGATAATATATACCACATCCGAATCATAGACAGGACGAGGGCCGACGGGGGCGGATACCAAAACCATCGCACTATGTAATAAGAAGGAATAATAAAAGTAACAAAATTAGACAAGTAACTATCTAAAGTAAGAATTTTTTCCTTTCAGAAAGAAGATAAGAACAAGAGGCTCACCACGGTGGTGCTGGCGACGAGATCGGCGCGGGCGATCGACGGCGGTGAAGACGGGGACGGGACGTGACGGACCGCTAAACCTAGACAAATCTCGGGGAAAATGGAGCTCGGAGGTCGAGTTTCGAGAGGAGAAAGATTAACTAGTGTGGCTCAGACATTTCATCGAACACCTCATGTGCATAGGAGGTGAGCTAGAGCACCCAAATGCCCTCCCCTCGCCGGCCAGAAAAAACAGAGCACTGTGGAGTGCTCTGCTGTGGCGATGGGGTATATATAGGGAACTCTTTGGTCCCGGTTCGTGGCACCAACCGGGACTAAAGGCCTTTGGTCCCGGTTGGTGCCACGAACCGGGACCAATGCCCCCTTTAGTCCCGGTTGGTGGCACCAACCGGGACCAAAGGCCTTGTGCTGCCCCGCGTCAAAAGTTTAGTCCCACCTCGCTAGTTGAGAGGGCTCGAGAGTGGTTTATAAGCGCTGCTGCGCCCACCCTCTCGAGCTCCTCTCAACTGCAGGCTTTCGGGCCTAACCGTTCTCTTTGCCTGTGGGGCCTACTGGGCCTTCTGCGGGCCTGAATCCTGGCCCACGGATGGGTTTCAAGTCGTATTCAGGCCGTGGTGGCCCAGTAGGTGGCATAATTTTTTTCTCTGTTTTTTGTTTTCTCTTTTGCTTTATTTGTTTTGTTTTGTTTCTACTTACAACAAAAAACTTATTTATTTTATTTCTAATTACTTATGTATTTTACTTTAATTATTTTATTTTATTTATTTTACTGCTGCTATTTTATTTATTTTACTGCTGCTATTTTTATTTAATTTATTAAGGTTTATTTATTTTAGTTACTATAGTTTATTTTATTTTATTTTATTAAGGTTTATTTATTTTTATTTACTATAAAAAATGAACATAGATGCGCCTATAGAGAAAATTCAACCTAAATTCATAATAAATTTCTGTGAAATTCAAAGAAATTTACTGTGAAATTAGGTCAAATTCCCTGTATAAGGGCATCTATTTTCACTTTGAGAGGAGCTCAACAAGGCAGAGAGGGACGGGCTTATAAACTGGTGTGAGCGCCCTTCGGTTGGCGAGGTGGGACTAAACACTGGCCGCAACTAGGACCAGCCCTTTAGTCCCGGTTTGTGTTATGAACCGGGACTAAAGGGTGGTGGGCCAGGAGCGTGGCCCATTGGTCCCGGTTTGTCCCACCAACCGGGACCAAAGGGTCCGGACGAACCGGGACCAATGGCCCCACGAGGCCCGGCAGGCCCCTGGCCGCACGAACCGGGACCAATGCTCACATTAGTCCCGGTTCGTGACTGAACCGGGACTAATGTGAATATTGCCCTGTGACCAAAGCCCAGTTTTCTACTAGTGTATTATCAAGGAACAACAAGGTGTCATCAGCATATTGCATGCTAATGACACCAGCAGCGTTAGAAGGGGGAAACACACCAACAATCAATTGCTGATTAGCTGCCTTAGCCAGTATTCTAGTGAATACATCAGCAGCCTGTCTCACTCCTTTTCCAGCTATAAAAAAATCACTATTAGTGTCATTAATCTTGACCCCCAACGGATCCATTGTGGAGCGGGGTTTCTAATTTCTGCATCCATTTAGGGCCAAACCCTCTCCTCCTAAGCATGTCTAAAAGGAATTCTCTATTAACCATGTCATAAGCTTTCTCATAATCTAGTTTAAAGCAAAAACCCAGGAGGTGATTACTAGCTACATCATGAATCACTTCATGGGCAGCTACTATGCTTTCCAAGATAAATCTCTCTTTGATAAAGGCAGTCCGATTAGGAGAAATCAAGTCATTACATACTAGACCAAATTTATTAGCAACACACTTGACAAAGATCTTGAAACTGCAATTAATCATAGCTAGAGGTCTAAATCTGTCCAAGGAGACAACATTAGGTTCTTTAAGAACTAGGGTCAGAAGGGAGAAATTGAGTCTATATAGGTCCAACTCACCCTTCTCCCAGTCTCTAAACATGGCAAAAAGGTCACTCTTAATGAGGTCCCAAAAATGCTGATAAAATAAAGAACCTAATGATTACTTTTTTGTATCCACAACATGTTTTTGTATTCATTACTTTTTTCAGATTAGAAACAAACTCACCAAAAAGTAATATAGGATCTGGAAAACAACAGAAAAATAGACATGTGCTATCGCTGTCTCTACTTGCGCTCGCTGGGCCAGACCTATGTCCCACAGATGACGAGAGGTAGCAGCACCGCCGCAAATCCTCCCAACTTATTCGGCGCCTTCTGCGCTAGTTAACACTTTTTTTCTTTTTTTGCGAAAAACGCATCAGTTAAAGTGTATTTTGTTAACTGAGGCGCGAAGGTGTTCTGCATGGGCCGGCGCATCTAAAGTTTGCAGCGGAGAGAGCTGTTCCCGGGCTTTTTAGACTAAAAAAGGGTTTTTATTTTTTTCGTTTAGGTTTATCTGGACCTGTTTTATTTTTTTTCTTTTTTCATTTTCTTGAATTTTTTTTAAAATTCGCAAGTATTCAAATTCGTCAATGTTTTACCAAAATCCGTGAACTTTTTTCTTTGTCATTTTTTAAAAATAGATGATTTTTTCAAATATGTGAACTTTATATTTTCAATCGGCCAACTTTTTTCAAATCTATGTTTTTTTAAATCAATGAAACTTTTCGAAATAAAATTTTATTATTATTTCAAAATCGATGAAAATTTTCAAATCCATTTAAAAAAAACTTATTTCAATTACGTGTTTTTTTCAAAATCAATTAACTGTTTCCAAATTCGTGATTTTTTTTCTGTCAAAAACGAACTTTTTTCAGTCAGCGAACTTTTTCTGTCTTTGCTTATAAGTTCATTAACATTTGAGGTAGTCTTTTTATTTTGGCTGTGGAATCTTGTATATTGGCTGGAGCTGTACCACCAGACATATCAAGTTGTACTAGAAAAACATATTTTCTCGATGTTATGGTGACACACACTTCATTTCGTTGAGATATCAATTTTTTCCCCAAGTTCTCATGTTTGGGATGCAGTGTTCATGAACCTTAGTACTGTTGCTGCTCATGAGTAAGCTAAACCTGGTGAGAAAAAGAAATACTATCTGTCAGTTATGGCCATATATAAGCAGTTCATGGCTTTTTTTCCTTTTCATTCTGCCTAGCAGAGAAGGTGTATGCTGTTGTGGAGCAGCAAACTGAAGTAATGAGCTTGCAAATGTTGAAATCCCAGTTCTTTGGTGATGTGTCACTTGATACAAAATTCCCTTCTCCTAATTATCTGGGTCCTGTTTCCCTTTTGAAACCGAGCCTTATTCGCCTCAGATGATACGATAGTGTTTATCCATTTGTTTATGGGTTCAAAATTGTCTTTGTGAAAGAGCCAGGCCAATCTGATTTGTATGAAATTACTGTTCCTAACACGGTGTTCGAAAAATTTCGCAAGGATTCAGGTACTCAAGCATGGCCTGTGTGTCCTGACAAACTACACCATGAACAATTTGTTTTGGTCTCCCAAGCCCGTGTATGAAAAGCGCTTATCGCCTCACCGTGTTAGCATGGCTGCGCTGCATGGGTTCGTTTTGTAAAATGACCCGTTGTAAAAACGTCTTATATTAAGTTATGGAGAGAGTATGCTTTAAGGCCAGGAGTTAAGGATTCTAAAAACACACAAAACAGCAGATTGACAAACATGAGCTTACAGGAAGAACCCACTGCATGGATTCTAAAAACACACAAAACAGCAGAACGATTCTAAAAGGAATGAAGGACCATCAGTTCATTGCAAAACTAATGTATTTTCCAGTACGTGAAATGCATGATCCAAGAAAATTGCAGGACCATCAACTCATTGCCAGAATACCCTAGAGTGAAATGCTCTGTCTACCAAGCCGTGGCAATCACATCGCAGAGATGAATGTCAGAAGAGCTACTACATTCCAGCATCACTACAAAATTGTTCAGCCAGTAGTTCTAGAGCTGCTGAGTTTTCTGAATATATATCTATCCATCTATAGGCAAAAGTTGACACCATCATATCCGAGGCAGCGAAACTTGTGAACAGGTGAACTGTCGGACTCCTGCTCTGATCTTCCTCTACTGTGCATCGACATCCGGGTATCGCAGCGCATCGTAGCCTGAATTAGCAGAAATTATGAGCGAGTTATGCTGCAGACCAATAATCAATAAGAAGATCAAGAAGAAAAAACCTGAAACAACATAATGTGCAAGGAACTAAAGATTTTATACACTATTGTAAGGTACCACCTGAATTTTATTCACAGGTTAGAAAATTAGTATCTTCTCTGCAAAGGTGTAATGAGATGACTGACTTGATTTGGCTTTTTAGCTTCCATAATCTCTACTGGTGTCAAATGTTAAGAAATGGATAAATTAAATTATATATGAATCAAGGACATAAATGTGCAAGTAGCTTGATAAATCCACATGGCACCTACTATTTCCATCCAAGTACTTTTACTTTTCTACAAGACTACAACAGTTTCAGAAACTCCCAAGTCCGAACGAAACATATCATAATATCCTTTTTCCAAGCACGATTAGATTATAACTCCACTAAAGTAAGACTCCAAATATCATGTTAATGCAGAAAAATAGTATGTACACCAACATCTGTTCACTAAAGTAAGTGAAATGAGATGACTGAAATTGATTTGGCCTTTTAGCTTCTATAATTTCTACTAGCGGCAAACATATGGAATGGATGAACTGAATTATTTGAATCAAGAACAGAAATGTCCAACTAGCTTTGATAAATCCACATGGTACCTACAATTTCCATCCAACTAGTTTTACTTTTCGACAGGACTACAGCAGTTTCAGACAACTCCCAGATTCTAACAGAATGTATCACAATATTACAGGTCATGTACAAAATCTGAATACAAATCATGTGCAGAAACAAGATTTAAGTTTCCACTGTTGGAACCTGAATTTTGTTCACAGGTTATTCAATCCAAGTAAAATGGGCTAAATCAAACTGATATCACCATCTTCTGTGTTAAGGGTGAATCATCTGATTTGGGGTTTCAATTTCAGATAATCTTTTATCATGATTACAACAATTGCAGACACCTCACACAAACATTTGTAACGTACCACCTGAATTTTATTCACAGTTTAGAAAATGAGTATCTTCTTTGCAAAGGTGAAATGAGATGACTGAACTTGATTTGGCTTTTTAGCTTCCATAATTTCTACTAGCAGCAGATGTTATGAAATGGACTTACTTAATTATCTGACCATCTATTACACAGACTGAGAAATCTATTTCCATCCAACTACTTTTACTTGTCTACAAGACCACAACAGTTTCAGACAACTCCAAAGTCCTAAATTTGTTCACAGGTTATTCAACACAAGTAAAATGGTCTAAATCAAACGGACATCATCACCACCTTCTGTGTTACTTATCTACAAGATTAGAACAGTTTCAGACACCTCACACTAACAGTTTCAGATTTCAACAGATTCAGACAACTGTTTTTCAGACTTAGAACAACTTCAGTAAACTGTTCTTCAGACCAGTAAACAATGTGGAGACTGGAGAGGCTCTCACTAACCAAGGGTCCCGGTCAGGAAGACGACGATCTCGAGGGTCCCGCCATAGCCACCGTCGGGCAGGTCGACGACGAGCGGGGTCAGCCTCCCGTAGCGGCCCGCTCGGACGCACATGGCGATGTTCGGGCCGTCCACGACGACGAGGTCCGCCAGGTTGCCTCTCAGGCTGAACGCGGACCTCCCCCTGAACCAGAACTGGCGCCAGGTGTTGACCTCCTCGGGGTAGTACCCGTCCTCGAGCGCCCGCACGAACCGGATGCGCCGTCCGGGAGAAGTGAATATGCCGGAGAATCTTGGGTGAGCCTGCAGTTGAATCCATGGTTATGTTCTGGAGATCAACAACTGCAATTCGCTCAATCGATAGAAGCGGGTCATGGCGAACTCACCGGGCCATGATTGGCAGGCATGCCCGCCTCTTCTGGGATGGGCTCGACGCCTCTGATCTGCCGTTCCGCCCCCCGGGGCGTGAATCTTGGGCGAGTCTGCAGTTGAACCATTAGCCATGGTTATGTTCGGGAGATCAAGAACTGCTCACACTCAGGAAGCACAAATTTGGCAAGAAGAGAATTGCAACTGAAAGAAACGGGTCATGGCGAGCTCACCGGAAGCGGGCCAGGAATGGCAGGCATGCCCGCCTCTCTCAAGGGGATGGGCTCGATGATCCAGTACATCATGGAGCTGGCGTTGTCGTCGACGGTGACGCCGGTGGAGTTCCAGGGGAGGTACTTGCCGTTGGCGCGGAGGTAGTGGCCGTCGCCGTGGCGGAGCAGGACGACGTCGTCCGCGAAGCCCGACTCGACGGCCCGCCACTTGATGGCCTCCACCTCCGGCTGATCGTAGTCGCGCAGCTCCGTGCAGAGGCCGTTGTGGCCGTGCCGCGCCGGCCTGTCCGTGGCGGCGAGGTAGCGGCCGTAGGCGGCGCTGTGGAGGAGCAGGTACGGGCCGTCTCCGTCTTCGGAGCTATCGTCGTCTCCGCCGTCGCCGTCTCCGTCTCTGGAGCCGTCGCGGGAGACGACGCCGGAGCCGGCGCGGGAGACGAAGCCGGATATTTCGCCGGAGCCATCGCCGTCTCCTCCGTTGTAGATGTGCACCACCCACGCCGCGTTCATGGAGGCGCGGAGCTGGCTGAGGGTGACGCTCTCCCCGTCGTCGGCGGCGTGGAGGTAGGTGCGCTGCACGCGGCTCCGCAGCCGCACGTGGTGCCCGTCCTGGAAGCGGTCCATCGTTTGCCGGCGCTGGAGAGCAGAGGCGGTGGGCTGCTGCGCTGGAGAGAGGTTCTTGGTTTGTTGGGGACTCCGGCGAGGAAAGCTGTTGGTTGAGGCGGTTGCGTTGGGCGCCAAAGGCGATGTATTTGAAGGCGCGGCAGGAGTGGGCTTGCGGGCCGTCGGGCCGTACACTCAGCCCAGCCCACAGTACCGAACACTCTGCCTTCTCCCGATGTTCTGCCGGCAACAGTGACACACCTTTTTTCTTGACAATTGGACACCTCTTTATTCATTGTTGATCAAAGTTACATCAGCTAGCAAGAGGGAAATTAACTCACTTGGAGCCTGAATATTCTAACCACTCATTGCAGGGAGAAAAAATTAGCAGTTCTAGCCAGTTCATGAGCTACTAAATTAGTTTCTCTAAAGCACTGCTCCAAAGCGAATAGCACAAAATAATAATAATATACGTTGTCCCGTATTCTCCTCTTATGCTTGGATTAACTCATTCATCTCCATCCTCATAGATGGCGGCAGCTTCTTGCTGAGGTAGTACACCACTACACCCACGCGCGCATAGAAAAAGTCACGCAACTTATTCATTCACATCGAAAAGTTCGTAAACAAACCTCGGTTAATAGCCACTCCATATTATCTGACTAGGCTCAAGCACTTCGCAACCATCAGCTCACCGGAAGCAGAGCATTTAGAATTTCCATCTTTGTAGTGTTGGTTATACCAACGCTAAATACATGACATGCTCCACAGGTCACCAAGGTGTAACAAGTAAATTGCAGAAAACTACCACCTTAAGGTTTAGGTTTTCAAAAAACACCAGGCTACAGTTTCTTGACAAATTGCATGATGTCTTGGGTTATCTTTTTGCAAAAACCACTGTTTGGTGGATCTGGCTCGGTTAAGTGCGTTTATGACAGATGGGGCTCCTATTTCGCTGATGTGGCATAGCGTTTTACCAAAGACATCATTAGATGGGTAAAAAAGCGAAAACATCCCCAATAGTTTTTTCAAAAAGCGAAAACACCCTCCCCGATTCAGATCGGGATCTGTCTCTCCTGCACACCATCGCCGTCCTCCTTCTAGCTCCTTGGATGCCCTGCCGGCCTGCCCGGTGGATGCCCTGCTCCTTCTCTCTCTATCTCCGGCGGATGCCCTGGCGTGCTCGCTGGCCTCGAGGGCCTCGGACGCCGCGAAGAACGCAGCGGCGAGCCTCACCACCCTGACCGCGCCGCTGGTGCCCCTTCCCAGCGTGAGCCGTGCGCGCCGCGCGAGCTGCACGCCACACTTGCCGTCGTGGTCGTCGGGACGGAGGACAGGAGGTCGCGTCGGTCCGGCCACGTCCTCCGCTGTGGCGCTCGAGGAGGACACGCCCTCCCTCGTGGCCGAGAGTAAAAGCGGCGCGGCATCGTGGTGCGGAGAGAGCATGCTAGAGCCAGCGGGCGACCAGCCGCCAGGCCGTCCTCACCTTCCTCCGCCGGTGCAGCCGTGCTGCTCGAGCAAGGACGGCGGCAGCGCAATGGCCGACCCGCCACGCGACCGCCGCTCTGCTCCGCCGGCGCCACCGCCGCTTTGCTCGCTCGGTGCCGCCGTGCTCCGCGGAGGGAGGAGAGAGGAGTCTACGCTCCGCGGCCACCGAGGACGGAGAAGGAGAGAGGAGGCTGCGGCATCTCAGGCGAGGGAGTGGCTGCCCGACCTCCTGTGCATCAGCGCTGAGCAGAGGATCTGGCGGCGAAGGAAGAGATGGGGATCGAATGGAGAGAAGGGATCGAAGGGAGTGGGGGCTAATTGCATTTTTTCTTTTTGATCCAGGGGTGTCTATGTAAAATGTAAGGACTAGTTTGTAAATTCAAATTAAAATTGATCTGGCACAAAATGTTACGTCACGTAGGCAAAAAAGGGCCCCACCTGTCATAAGCGTGCTCAAACGAGGCTTATCCGCCGATCAGTGGTTTTTGCAAAATGTTTACGAGAGACATGGTGCAATTTGTCAAGAAACTGTAACCTAGTGTTTTCTGAAAACCTAGCCCTCAAAGTGCTGGTTTTGTGCAATTTACTCAGGTGTAACATAATGTATTATCATTATGCAATAATAAAGGAAAACGTCTAGCTGATTCAATTGCCGAAAGCGAATAAATTAATTGTTAAAACAGTAAACCTTGCAAAGCAGAGGCTCTGATATGAATACTCTACCTAACTAAACCCATCCCATGTCGATTCTACAAGTGAACCCAAAAGGCCAAATCATACATTTAGTTTAACCTGGCCATGGGGTGGTCGGATCCATCCACCCTTTCTGATTACCCTTAGGGGAAGTCGTTGCAGTGTAGTTTTCTGTTAGCACATACATTGATCAAGCAACAAGTTTAGATGCTTGCTTCCCTTCCCCGTGCATCTTCTTTCTTCACCCCCGCCAGATATACCATGCACCTATAGCTGTGGTTTTATGGAAGCTTTTCTAGCCAAGTATCCCAATCTCATGTGGTCAGATGCACATGCTCTTTTAACAATTTCTTTGAGAACAAGGTTCTTCCACACGGCCTTAGCTTTGGAGCACAGAAACAATAGATGTTTGGTGTCCTCCGGTCCTTGCTCACAAACCGGGCATTACCCGAAACTTTTAAGTGCCTATTAGCCAAAGTGATCCAACAACGTAAGGTACCATGGAGAATACACCACAAGGAAAAAAATTAACCTTCACTGGGCAACCCATTCTCCACATTCATTCCCAAGTCGGATTAGAAGAGATAGATCCAATTCCATCAATACGCCTAAGCTTGCGGCCATGTTGATAATCCCAGATTGCATGATATGCCGACCGAATGGAAAAGCATCCATTTTTAGGTTCCAAGCAAGGAAAGCTTCCATCCTATTTGCTGGAAATGGAATAATGAGGATTCTATCCACATCAACATGCCAAAAGGTTTGCTCCACCAAACTCTCATCCTATTGGCCTGAGGTGGGGGTCAACAAGGTCACATACCTTCGAGAGAAGCTGCCCCACCCCGCCCGGTTAATTATGACTATTCCTTGTTGGTGAATTGGGGATCCAAGCACCATGCCATATATTTTCTTCCTCCATCTTCAACTCTTTAGATGTGACCATGTTTTAATGTATTCACCCCTTGCGTAATAATTTGCGACATATATGACGACCTATTTTCTAACACCGCATTCAACATATCACGATTAGGGTAGTATATAACCCTCAAAATACACATATGCAATGAGTTAGGGTTGTGAATTAATCTCCAAGCTTGTTTAGCCAGCAAAGCTAAATTAAATAGTGAATATCCTGAACCCCGTACCTCCATGCCTCTTAGGCACACACATCTTCCACCAAACGAACCAGTGCATTCTCCATTGAGTTTCACCATCTCCCCACCAATAGTGATAAATCACATTTTTTATTCATCTGCATGTTGCTTACAAATTTTAAAGACCGACATTGCATATAATGGTATAGCTTGAGCAAGCGCTTTCAATAGTGCTTCCTTTCCCCCAATCGAGAGTTGCCTTTCCTTCCAACCATTATCTGTTTTACAAACTCTATAATTCAAATGTGGGAAGGAACCAATTTCGTCCAAACCCATATTAACTGGCAGACCCAAATATTTATCTGATAAAGCTTTGGTCATGAAATTCAAAATATTGTAAACTTGGTCTCTATCCTCCACCTATGTATTTGGGCTGGAAAAAATACTACATTTGTCCACACTCACCATTTGACCCGAAGCGACACAATATGACACACGTGGTGGTGAGTTGGTGTGTATTAGTCTGCTCTCATCTCATTTACTGAACCTTTTATAATTCACTATGCCTCGTGTAGCTAACTGTGTGATATGTAGTTATCCTATTGTTTCATAACTGTATAAGGTGGAGTTATCCAGTCCTGGCATGGCCCTCGTCGTCGACACTCGGGAGCTATCCGCGTTTTGGCACAATTAGTTGGCACATTATGTCCATGGATGGTCATGGGGCGCCTTGGACTATCTTGGGGGTGATAACATCATTGGTGATCATACTTCTGTAACTCCAAAAATTCTCAAAAATTAGGACACATGGGCAATTTGTATATCAATCATGTGTAAAACTTTTAGATCAAAGCACGTTCCAGTAAATTATAGTAATTCCTAGACTGAGAGCAAAAGTTTCTGTTTTTTCACATAATCAAGTCAACTATTATCCAAATCATCCCAAAGGCTTTACTTGGCACAAATAGTAACTAAAAGATAAAAATACAATCGTTACAGTAGCAATAATCATGTCATCACACAAAACAAAACAAAATCAAAAATTTAAGATAACTATTGGATTGCCTCCCAACAAGCGCTATTGTTTTACGTCCGTAGATGCATTGTTTCAGGTATTGTCATCCTTCAAATTAATTCCATAGGTGGCTCTCATAATAGATTCATATGGTGATTTAATTCTATTCCTTGGGAAGTGTTCCATCCCTTTCTTTAATGGAAATTGGAACCTTATATTTCCTTCTTTCATATCAATAATAGCACCTATGGTTCGTAGGAAAGGCCTACCAAGTATTATAGGACAAGACGGATTGCATTCAATATCAAGCACAATGAAATCCACGGGCATATAATTTCTATTGGAAAGTATGAGCACATCATTTATTCTACCCAATGGTTTCTTAATAGTTGAATCCGCTGAATGCAAATTAAGGGAACATTCATTCATATCGGTAAGACCTAGCACGTCACATAATGATTTTGGTATAGTAGAGACGCTAGCACCTAGATCGCACAAAGCATTACATTCATAATCTTTAATCTCAACTTTAATAGTAGGTTCTTATTCATCATGTATTTTCCTAGGTATTGAAACTTCCAATTCAAGCTTTTCTTCATGAGCTTTTATCATCGTTCTACAATATGTTTAGTAAAAGCTTTATGTTGTTCATAAGTATTAGGTGAATTTATCACGGAATGCAACAAGGAAATACATTCAATCAAAGGGCAACTATCCTAATTAAAGTGTAATCCAAATGAGTGGCCACATCACTATCTAAAGTCTTGACCTCTTCAAACCCACTTTTGTTATTTTTATCATTAAGATCATCACCCTCCGAACAACTAGGACGCCTTCTAGCTAAAGTTGACTAATCTCTAGTTCCTTTTTCATAAATTTTTATATTACTAAACAAGAATGCAATATGTGACACACCAATCATTTAACATCTTCATTATGATTACAATAAAAATCGGGTGGAATCACTTTTTCTAGGAATTCACGCTTAGCTCTAATACTTCTGATTCTTTGTCTACTTTAATTCATGGTGACTTGAATAGACTTTAAAGTTTCAGTAGCATCCATTTTATGTGGCATAATTTTAATTTTAAATTTTCCACATCATGAGCAATTATATCCATGTTTCTAGCCATATCATCAACTTTATGTAGTTTCTCTTCTATCATGGCATTGAAAATCTTTTGAGAACTAATAAATTCTTTAATGTTGTTCTCAAGTTCATTAGGTAAATTTGGGATGTTATACATAGGTCATCAAATGCATATCATATTTTAATTGCATTTTCGTTTTGATCCTAGAAATTCTAAGCAACTCAAGGACCCACGGAGAGAGTTGGGGATTTTCGTTTATTTTCATATTTGAATTTTTCTCAAATTTGAAAAGAGGATCATTTTGGTTTTAATTATTTTTCTCTCCAAAATATTTCCAATATTAAAAATAAAAGAGAGGAGATAAAATGACTTCTCCAAAATAAAAAGAAATATTGGAGGAAAAATATTAAAATCAAATAAATAGTTTTATTTGGTTTTATTGCTATTTTATTTGAATTAGAAAATATGCATTTTTCAAAATTGCATTTTTAGGCCAGAAAAATGTTCACTTTGTTCTAAATATTTTATTTAGACGGTGAAAATTGTTTTTGGCATTTTTCAGATTTTTTTTATTTATTTAGGATTTTTCCTTTTGGCGGAATTTATTTTATAAAAAAAAAGTTTCCCGGACCGCACTGGGCCAAAGGCCCAGCCGGCCCGCTGCGCCACCGCCTCCACCGCCGTGCCCGCGTCGGACACCGGCCGGAGTCCGGGTTCGAGCCGCGCCGCGCGCCCCCTGCCCCAAGCCACCGCGCGCCCCCTCCCCTTAAATACCGTCGCCCCGCCGCCCTCTCCTCCTCGTCCCAAGCCGCCGCCGCCGCATCTGTGTCACGACCGGTTTTCCAATAAAACATTTATTGAGAAACCGATCCCTTTTACGGACCAGTAGAGAAGAATTCCTTCTTACTGGTAGACAAATTCTTGATTACAGAAATATCCAGGAGTACTAAATATAATACAAGGTTGAGTGGAGACTGCTCAACAATTTATTACAAGCACGCCGATATTAAACATAAAGGCGGATATGACACAAGGGGGGGTATGGTGGCATACTACTGACTCGTAATAAAAGCGGTGGTGGATATGTCACATTGAAGCGGGTGACATAACTCCTAAATCTTACAGCTCATCGAGCGTCGGAGTGAGGCTCGAGGACTCTTATTGCGGGTGGCGGAAGCGTATATAATACAAGTGACCAATATCCAGGATCGCACGGGACTGACTGGGACTCCTCTAGGCGTCGGACTCACTATCAAACTCTTCATCCATGAGATCGCCTTCGTCAACATCTGGCCAAATCAACAAGCCAGGTGAGTACTATGAAAGTACTCGCAAGACAGTTTGGACATAAGATATAACAAATGCAAACATGATGCATATAAACAGGTTAATAATGCGCACTCAGATAATAAAATAGCGATGCATGGGAAATAAAAAGGAAGTCGGGCGGTAGTCCTCCCGAAATCCCAAAGTAATACTGAAGGCCAATCGAGTGTCTGAATGACTCCTCGAAAGGATACAAATAAATTAACAATGCCGCAGTCGGGCGTCAAGGCGACACCACATAAAGGGCTTATAATGGAATATAAATGATAGTGCGTGCCACAGTCGGACGTCTGAGCGACATCACGAAAAGGGCTTATATCAAAAGTAAATAACGAGCGTGCGACAGTCGGACGTCTGAGCGACATCACATAAAGGGCTTATATCAAAAGTAAATAACGAGAGTGCCACGGTCGGACGTCTGAGCGACATCACATAAAGGGCTTATATTAAAAGTAAATGACAAGAATGCCACAGTCGGACGTCTGAGCGACATCACATAAAGGGCTTATATTTCATAACTTAATATTCCAGTAGCTCATGAAGTTGAATCATTTCAAGGGAATATTCAGGTACGAAATAATAAAAGGGTTAGTCCATCCACAGGAATAACGTTCAACCGGGTTTACCACTCAGGCTTATTCACCGAGATTCCCACGGAAACTGACACAGGGACTGACATGAATAGGGATATGCTGGCCACGGTCTTTGACCATGGGCACGATGACTCGGAAGGATATGACTCTGCAGAGTTTGTACTCTTAACCACAGCCAACGGATTTCAGTAGTCACAGGGGACTAGTTCCGTTTATGGTATTTTGGGAGAAACACATCTATCCAGTACACACCCATTCCACATTCCGATGCCAGGAATCACCCTTGGTTTTGGGCACTGTTTGGCATAGTGCCCTTCCTCTCCACAAGCATAGCAAGTGACACCTGGATGGTATGTAAAGTCCTTGTCCCTTGAATGAAACTGTCTGGTTGGCCTTAGAGCAGTAGTCGTGGATTTTCTCGCTTCATTCCTCTGAACATCAGTCTTGCTCCGGTTGTTGCGAGCAAGAGTCGTCTTGTCCCTTTTTCTCTTACGAATATCCTCCAGACTGCGGCGCTCATTCTCCAACGTAATGGCCTTGTCAACCAGAGTTTTGAAATCTGGGAAAGTATGTACGACCAGTTCGCATTTTAGTGCTGGCGCCAGGCCGTCCAAATTTTTTTCCATCCTTTTATTCTCGGTCATATGCTCATCGTAGGCATAACGGGATAGCTGGGTAAACTGACTGTTGTATTCCGTCACTGTCATGCCTCTCTGCTTGATGTCATCAAACTCCCTTTTCTTGATTTTTATAATGCTCTTGGGGATGTGCGTCCCACGAAAACCTTCCTTAAAACTCTTCCCAGGTGATGTTATGTTCACTGGGATGCATGTGTAGGAAGTTTTCCCACCATGCGGCAGCTGCTCCAGTGAGGTAGTGAGGTGCATAAAGCACCTTCTCTTGATCTGAACATTGAGCAATAATCAGCTTTCTTTCGATGTCTCGAAGCCAATCATCGGCTTCAAGTGGCCTATCAGTGTGAGTGAACGTTGGAGGGCGTGTCTTCTGTAGTTCAGACAACTTGGAGTGCGGTTGGTATGGCTCATGGTGATTTTCCATATTGATGACGTGATTCATCATTTCTTGGTGTTGCTGTTGGCTTTGTTCGAAAAGGCGGCATACTTGAGATAAGGCTGCCTCACTGTCCTGTTGACTAGACCGCCCCTGTGTGAAGTTGTTGCTTGTCTGTGTTCCATAAACTTCTTCCGGTGGATTTGGCATGGAACGAGTCCACGGACGAGACATTTTCCACTCTGGGGTATTATTTTGCAAAACTCATGAGAAGAACTATGTGGCACAAGGAAAATTTTGCAAAGACAAAAATTTAAAAGACCTCAAGATTTTTCAAGAAAAAATATTTGATTGCGCACGGAGAAGGACTGCTCAGTACATATCTTACACGCGATACGAAAATATACGATACAGCACTCAGGATGTGCGTACACATTCCTGACATGTTATTTAGGCTAGTGCACTTCTCCGGGTCCTACATGATGCGCACACAAACTACTACAAACCTATGTACATATAAAACATATCATACAAGCGGGCACATCGCGCGGCTACTAGGCGCACTCAGTCGGAGATGGTGAAGATGTCCTTCTGCCTGCCGAGGGTAAGACCCAGCGGTGCAGGAGACTCAACCTCCACCTCCTCCCTAATAAGCTCCAGGCGCGTAGCACTGCGCTGATGAGATGGCGCGGGCGCGACAGGCGGTGGTGTGGGTGCGGCAGGCGGTGCAGCTCTGACTGGAGTAGGAGCAATGACCTGGTCGAACTCCTTAGTGGTAGGAAGGCGGCGAGCAGTGGCCAAAATGGCAGGTGAATAGGATGCTGAGGATGAGACGAAAGTCAGTGGCGGTGCCATGTGGAGAAGCTCCCTCCTGTTGGCAGAACAGCCCCGAACTAAGTCCATTCGGGCAGCCACAAGATCGTCCACGAGGTTGTCGAAAGCTGCCTCTAGAGCTTTGAGATACTCAACAAGCATCTCGATAGCTTCATCTCGCTCTCCCCTATGGCAGGCGAATGCATAGTGACAAGTATATGGCACATGGCATGGGAGGTAGCGGTAGCGACGAGTCTTCATCGAAGGAAGAATATCCCGAAGGCGAGCTATTGCCTCACGAGCGGCCATCTGCATGGCATGCCTCTCCGTAGGCATGGCCCTTCCCATAAAACGGAAGTGGCGAGATGCAGAACGTCCTCCCTTGAATTGCACCACGACCTGGTGCATAGACACGTCGTCGCTGAGCTTGTGCTGGTATAGCGTGAACTCCGGACGAGTCGCTGGGCCGATCATGAGCTTGGTGATGGAGACGAGGAGTTTGACAAACCCCTCGGGCACATTAGTGAACACCCGAGTCTCGCAGTCGCTGCCAGCCATCTACAAAAGTAGGCAAAATTTTTGAGTAGTCAAATCATAAATTTATGATGACCAACAGAAAATAGCTACATTTGCAAAAAGCTGAAAAAGCACTAAAAACGCCAATAACCGATTAGCGATCGCACCTAGTGGCTTCCTACAGTCAGCCTGGCTCTGATACCAAGCTTGTCACGACCGGTTTTCCAATAAAACATTTATTGAGAAACCGATCCCTTTTACGGACCAGTAGAGAAGAATTCCTTCTTACTGGTAGACAAATTCTTGATTACAGAAATACCCAGGAGTACTAAATATAATACAAGGTTGAGCGGAGACTGCACAACAATTTATTACAAGCACGCCGATATTAAACATAAAGGCGGATATGACACAAGGGGGGTATGGTGGCATACTACTGACTCGTAATAAAAGCGGTGGTGGATATGTCACAGTGAAGCGGGTGACATGACTCCTAAATCTTACAGCTCATCGAGCGTCGGAGTGAGGCTCGAGGACTCTTATTGCGGGTGGCGGAAGCGTATATAATACAAGTGACCAATATCCAGGATCGCACGGAACTGACTGGGACTCCTCTAGGCGTCGGACTCACTATCAAACTCTTCATCCATGAGATCGCCTTCGTCAAGATCTGGCCAAATCAACAAGCCAGGTGAGTACTATGAAAGTACTCGCAATACAGTTTGGACATAAGATATAACAAATGCAAACATGATGCATATAAACAGGTTAATAATGCGCACTCAGATAATAAAATAGCGATGCATGGGAAATAAAAAAGGAAGTCGGGCGGTAGTCCTCCCGAAATCCCAAAGTAATACTGAAGGCCAATCGAGTGTCTGAATGACTCCTCGAAAGGATACAAATAAATTAACAATGCCGCAGTCGGGCGTCAAGGCGACACCACATAAAGGGCTTATAATGGAATATAAATGACAGTGCGTGCCACAGTCGGACGTCTGAGCGACATCACGAAAAGGGCTTATATCGAAAGTAAATAACGAGCGTGCGACAGTCGGACGTCTGAGCGACATCACATAAAGGGCTTATATCAAAAGTAAATAACGAGAGTGCCACAGTCGGACGTCTGAGCGACATCACATAAAGGGCTTATATTAAAAGTAAATGACAAGAATGCCACAGTCGGACGCTGAGCGACATCACATAAAGGGCTTATATTTCATAACTTAATATTCCAGTAGCTCATGAAGTTGAATCATTTCAAGGGAATATTCAGGTACGAAATAATAAAAGGGTTAGTCCATCCACAGGAATAACGTTCAACCAGGTTTACCACTCAGGCTTATTCACCGAGATTCCCACGGAAACTGACACGGGGACTGACATGAATAGGGCTTTGCTGGCCACGGTCTTTGACCATGGGCACGATGACTCGGAAGGATATGACTCTGCAGAGTTTGTACTCTTAACCACAGCCAACGGATTTCAGTAGTCACAGGGGACTAGTTTCGTTTAGTGTATTTTGGGAGAAACACATCTATCCAGTACACACCCATTCCACATTCCGATGCCAGGAATCACCCTAGGCAACGTTCAAGAAAAACTTTGAGACGGGGAGGCTACAACCTCGCGTAGCATGGGATCAAATTTATATCGCGCGCTCTAAGGGGTGCCCCCCTCTCGGTCCCAACCGGAAACACCCATGCCCCCTGACCGGATGACTGGCTTTAATCCAGGGCCATGGAACCCTCATCCCGGCCCCTCTATTTGGTGTGTACAAGGAAAGAGGTTAGCAACTTACTAAACCGTATTCTTTGCAGAAAACATGTGGCAGCACGAAAGGGGGAGAACGGTAACGTGGCTCAGTCCACGTTAACGTCGGAGTTTATCGAATGACATAAGACTGGCATGCTACAACAATACCATCTTACTACCTCTCATGTCACCACATGATCAGGTCATTTCTCATCAAGAGATCACAGTAAAACTTCGAAGTACATGGTTAGTTGCCTTGCTTGCAACGTAACACTCACCGATGCTCATATGCTATGCACAACTATTCAAGCAAACATGCAAAACACCCATCATATCAAAGGTTCAAACATGCTTTCCTGGTTCGGAGAAGTCGGAGTCTAGCTCGGCGAAGTTCGCGGCTCCGTCACCTCCTCCGGAACCTACGGTATAACGAAACCGTATACTAACGTGAAAACCGTTGCGTGCATAAATTTTTTTTCAAATTTTTTCCAAATAAATACTATAAAAAACAAGACAAAAATATAAGACCGACAGAAAAAGAATCAATCAAAAAGCATCTTTTATTAAAAAGATATAAAGGTTTCAGTCCAAGGACTGATCTGTGATGGAACAGAAAAGATCCAGGGACTTGTTTGAGAAAATAGAAAATGGTTCAGTATGAAATACGCCAGCCCAGAGAGAAAACACATTCTGCGCCCGAAGGCTGCGGTGGTCGCCAGCGTCGATCCACGGCGAGGTAGGGTGATCGGAGGGTACCTACGGGTTCAGGGTGCCCTTCCGCGTCAGTGGGTGGTGGACTTGACCGTCGGAGAGCACCACGTCGACGGCGACACTATCTCCGGCGGACGGTGGTTCGGGCGATGGTGGAGCTCTCCGGTGGGTGCTGCAAACTCCAAATTGACGCGCGGGTCAGAGATGTGGAAGCACTAGGAGGGTACTGGCAAGAGCTGAGGGGTAGGGGTGCACGCACGGGGGTGAATCGAGCTGGGTCCCGAAGCGGGTCGAGGCGGCCGGAGTTGGTGAAGAAGACTCCCTCGGGGGCTGCCCAGTGGCTTGCCGTGGTACTAGTGGTGAGTAGAGGTGGTGCGGGTTCGAGTTCGAGCTCGGGACCTCCTTTTATAGGCGAACCGAGGGGGTGGCCGTGAACGGGATAACGCCGGCGGGAAATTACGGTGAGGCAGAGGTTGGGCAGGGGGTTTAGGTGGCTAGGCATCATCATGGAGGATCACTGGCGCCGTTCCTCCGCTAAACCTCGGTCGGGCTTGGTGTAATACGCCGGTCCTCGACGGAACGGCCGTACGGGCACGGCGGCGGCAGGGAGCGCGCTCCGCGCCTACCAGTTCACGACGACGGACCTGCAGCGTGCACGGGTAAGTGGACGGCCACGCGGTGGCCTCTGGTGGCTTGGGCGGCGCTGGACGGCGCCGTCCAACACTGCGCCTCTCTGGCAGCCGCAAAGGGCGCTGCTGCTGTCGCTCACGGGGTGGCGCACCTCCACCAGCTCGTCGCCGACGCCCGCAAGCTTCCAGGTGATCGTGCGGCGCAGGGATAAGAAGGAGGGGACAGGGAGCAAGGCGCCACCGCGGCTACTGGCGAGATCGAGGAGAGGTTCTGAAGAAAACGACAGCGGCTCACTGAAACTGTATCTCTGAACTTTCTAAACTTGACAGTAACAGTGTCCTTCAGGTGTTCGACAAAATGATTTGGCATGAGGAAAAGTTTTTTCTGGAGCTGGGACTTGGTGAGGTGACCTCTCGATGCATCCAGAGGCTGCCTGAATTTACTCAGATTTTTAGGAGGAGAAAACAAATGAATTTCATCAAAATTGACAAATGTGGTCCAAACTTGCAGCAAGCATAATTTGAAATTTTTGAACTGGAGACCAGTGGATCTTCATGGATCTTGGTTGAGGGCTCTAAGGACTAGCCAAGGAAATTTGTTTGGAGGCAAAACTCAAAGGAGAAATGGTAGTTCCTTTGTAAATCTCCAAGAGCCAAAGTAGAGGACAGAAAAAGATTTTGATTAGAAATAAATGGAAACAAAATCATGGGGGAGTTCAACTTGCTGGATTTGAAGTTTATCTTGACACCAAGAGAGGAGATGGCCTTTGGGAGGAGATTTCCACTTAGGTCATGGCAAGAGGAGATTTTGAAAGAGGAAAGGATCACTCCAAATGCCATAGGGCTATTTTTAAAAAGAAAAGATTTTCAAGAACTTTCCCAAGGGAAAACACTTGTGTTGAGCCAACATAAGATGAAAAACCTCCAAGGCCAAAATCAAGTCTTGGGTGAATCCAAACAAAATACTTGTCATAAAAGAAAATTTTTTGAGAGGGAGAGTTCTTTAGAAGAAAAATTTAAATACCCTCCTTCAAATCAAATAAAGATTTTGATAAAACCAAAAATAAAATTTTTGGGTGTCACAACACCTACCCCCTTAGGAAAAATCTCGTCCCCGAGATTTCAGCTGATCCTCAAATAGATGTGGTTACTCTGCCTGAAGAAAATCCTCTCTTTCCCATGTTGCTTCATCCTCGGTGTGATTGCTCCACTGAACCTTGAAATTTGTTGTTGTTTTCTGATGGGTTCTCCTTTCAGACTCTTCCAATATTTTTACTGGTCGCTCTCTGTAGGTGAGGTCTGGTTGCACATCAATGCTCTCATGAGATACATGCTTTTCCGGGTTGCTCACACATTTCCTCAATTGTGAGACGTGGAACACGTCGTGGACGTCTGACAGCTCTTTGGGTAGGTCCAGCTGGTAGGCTACTGTGCCTCTTCGTGCAACTATACAGAAGGGTCCAATAAATCTTGGGGCTAGCTTCCCTTTAATTTTGAACCGTTGCAGGCCCCTCATAGGAGACACTCGTAGGTATACGTAATCACCGGGTTCAAAGCTGACCTCACGATGTTTTCGATCGTAATAGCTCTTTTGTCGGCTTTGAGCTGTCTTGAGTCTGTCCCTGATCTGTTTAACTTTCTCCTCGGCTTCCTTGAGCATGTCTGGGCCGAAGATACGACTGTCACCTGTTTCTGACCAATTTAGTGGGGTACGACACCTCCGTCCGTACAATGCTTCAAAAGGTGCCATTTGTAAGCTGGCTTGGTAACTGTTGTTGTATGCGAACTCGGCATACGGCAAACTTTCTTCCCAACTGGATCCATAGGTGAGAACACAGGCTCTCAGCATGTCCTCTAGGATTTGGTTCACGCGTTCCGTTTGTCCATCAGTCTGGGGTGGTACGCTGTACTGAATGCTAGTTGCGTGCCCAGAGCTTGTTGTAAGTGATCCCAAAATTTAGAGACAAATTGAGTGCCTCGGTCGGATATTATAGTCTTTGGGACTCCATGCAGACAAACTATACGGGAGAGATAAAGCTTAGCAAGCCTTTGAGTGGAGTAGGTCGTCTTCACGGGAATGAAATGTGCTACCTTGGTTAGCCTATCTGTGATGACCCATATAGCATCATTTCCGCGTTGTGATCGAGGTAGTCCGACGATAAAATCCATTCCAATTTCATCCCATTTCCATTCAGGTATCCTGTTTGGCTGTAGTAGCCCTGCTGGCTTTTGATGCTCGGCTTTAATGCGCTGACATGAATCGCAACAAGCAATGAATGCGGCTATATCCCTTTTCATACCGTGCCACCAAAATCTTTCCTGAATGTCTTTGTACATTTTGGTTCCTCCAGGGTGGATCGAATATGGGGCGGTGTGGCTTTCGGTTAGGATTTGTTGCTTGAGTTCCTCAATGTTTGGTACGCAAAGTCTGTCCCCGTACCATAATATTCCCTCATTGTCTGTGACGAACTCTGAAGCCTTGCCAAGGCTCATTTTTCTCTTTATACCTTCGATGCTGGGATGTCCCTGCTGAGCCTTCTTAATTTGTTCCATTAGGGTGGGATGTATCTCCAGATTTGATACGTTGCCCTCAGAGACTAACACCATGTTGAGTCTAGCGAACTCCTGCTGAAACTCAGGCCTCAAGTTCTGTGGACTGTCGTTGCCCGGGCTGGGGTTCCGACTAAGAGCATCTGCCACTACATTTGCTTTCCCTGGATGGTAGTGAATGCCGACATCATAGTCCTTGACCAATTCCAACCAGCGTCGTTGTCGTAAATTTAGCTCTGGTTGCGTGAAAATATATTTAAGGCTCTTATGGTCCGTATATATTTCACAACGATTTCCCAACAGAAAGTGCCTCCACTCTTTGAGTGCATGGATGACTGCTGCTAGCTCCAAGTCATGAGTAGGATAATTTTCCTCATGCTTCCGTAGTTGCCTGGAAGCATACGCGACAACTTTGCCGTCCTGCATCAATACGCACCCGAGGCCCTTCCGGGATGCGTCACAATACACTTCAAAACTCTTGTGTATGTCTGGCACAATCAAAACCGGTGCTGTTGTTAGTTTCTTTTTGAGTTCTTGGAAGCTTTTCTCGCACGCTTCAGTCCATACAAATTTCTTGTCTTTCTTGAGCAACTGTGTCATTGGTTTTGCCACAGTGGAGAATCCTTCAATAAATCTTCGGTAATATCCAGCCATTCCTAGGAAACTCCGTACATCTGTTACGTTGGCTGGTGGTTTCCAGTCAAGTATGGCTTTGACTTTTTCTGGGTCTACGGCCACGCCTTCTTGGGTCAATATATGGCCTAGAAAACCAACTTGTCTTAGCCAAAATTCACACTTGCTAAATTTGGCGTACAATTGATGTTTCCTTAATTCTCCCAATACAATTCTGAGATGTTCAGCATGTTCTTCTGGTGTCCTTGAGTATACCAGAATATCGTCAATGAACACCACAACAAATTTGTCCATAAATTTCATAAACACTTTGTTCATGAGGTGGACGAAATATGCGGGGGCGTTCGTCAGTCCAAACGGCATTACTGTGAACTCATATAATCCGTATCTGGAGGTGAATGCTGTCTTAGGGATATCTTCTGTCCGTACTTTTAATTGATGATATCCCGATCTTAAATCAATTTTTGAGAACACCTTGGCTTGTGCGAGCTGGTCAAACAAATCATTTATCCGTGGCATCGGATATTTGTTTTTGATGGTGACCATATTGAGAGCTCGATAGTCTATACACAATCTCAGTGTCCCATCCTTTTTCTTGGCGAATAATACTGGTGAACCCCAAGGTGAGGAGCTGGCTCGAATAAATACTTTGTCCAGTAATTCTTTTATTTGCTTCTTCAATTCTACCAACTTGGAGGGTGCCATTCTATAAGGTTTCTTATAAATGGGGGTGGTGCCAGGTGCTAGTTCAATGCTGAACTCTATCTCTCGGTCTGGTGGCATGCCTGGTAGTTCTTCAGGAAATACGTCGGGAAACTCGCACACCACTGGAACTTTTCTCATTTCTAAAATGTCCACTTTGTTCAACTTTGGTTGCCGTGACCGTGGTCTCTCTTGAGCTGTAACTTTTATTGTCTTGCCGTGATGATGAGTGAGAATCACAGTCCGATTGAAACAGTCAATAAATCCCTTGTTGGTGGTCAACCAGTCCATTCCTAGGATAACATCCAGTCCTTTATTTTCCAACACGATGAGATTAGCCTGAAACTTTAGTCCTTCGAATTCAATAATCACTCCTTGGCAGTAACTCTGAGTGATCTGCTTATTCCCGGGGGACTTGATGATCATAGATTTTTCCAAAGGAAGTATCGGAAAACCATGTTGCAAAACAAAACTCTTCGAAATGAACGAGTGAGAAGCTCCAGAATCAAACAAAACCGTGGCAGGTATTGTGTTGACAGGGAACGTACCGAGTACGATGTCTGGGGCATTCTGTGCTTCTTCCTTGGTCACATGGTTCAGGTGACCCTTCCTGTGATTGTTGTTGGGATTGAAATTGTTACGCTTGGGGGCTGGATTGTTCCCACCATTGTTCGGCTTGGGGGCCGAGTTCCTTGGTTTTGGGCACTGTTTGGCATAGTGCCCTTCCTCTCCACAAGCATAGCAAGTGACCCCTGGACGGTATGTAAAGTCCTTGTCCCTTGAATGAAACTGTCTGGTTGGCCTTAGAGCAGTAGTCGTGGCCTTTCTTGTTTCATTCCTCTGAACATCAGTCTTGCTCCGGTTGTTGCGAGCAAGAGTCGTCCTGTCCCTTTTTCGCTTACGAATATCCTCCAGACTGCGGCGCTCATTCTCCAAAGTAATGGCCTTGTCAACCAGAGTTTTGAAATCTGGGAAAGTGTGTACGACCAGTTGGCATATTAGTGCTGGCGCCAGGCCGTCCAATTTTTTTCCATCCTTTTGTTCTCAGTCATATGCTCATCGTAGGCATAACGAGATAGCTGGGTAAACTGACTGTTGTATTCCGTCACTGTCATGCCTCTCTGCTTGAGGTCATCAAATTCTCTTTTCTTGATTTTTATGATGCTCCTGGGGATGTGTGCCCCACGAAAACCTTCCTTAAACTCTTCCCAGGTGATGTTATGTTCACTGGGATGCATGTGTAGGAAGTTTTCCCACCATGCGGCAGCTGCTCCAGTGAGGTAGTGAGGTGCATAAAGCACCTTCTCATGATCTGAACATTGAGCAATAATCAACTTTCTTTCGATGTCTCGAAGCCAATCATCGGCTTCAAGCGGCCTATCAGTGTGAGCAAACGTTGGAGGGCGTGTCTTCTGTAGTTCAGACAACTTGGAGTGTGGTTGGTATGGCTCACGGTGATTTCCCATATTGATGACGTGATTCATCATTTCTTGGTGTTGCTGTTGGCTTTGTTCGAAAAGGCGGCATACTTGAGATAAGGCTGCCTCACTGTCCTGTTGACTAGACTGCCCCTGTGTGAAGTTGTTGCTGGTCTGTGTTCCATAAACTTCTTCTGGTGGATTTGGCATGGAACGAGTCCACGGACGAGACATTTTCCACTCTGGGGTATTATTTTGCAAAACTCATGAGAAGAACTGTGTGGCACAAGGAAAATTTTGCAAAGGACAAAAATTTAAAAGACCTCAAGATTTTTCAAGAAAAAATATTTGATTGCGCACGGAGAAGGACTGCTCAGTACATATCTTACACGCAATACGCAAACATACGATACATCACTCAGGATGTGCGTACACACTCCTGACATGTTATTTAGGCTAGCACACTCCTCCGGGATCCTACATGATGCGCACACAACTACTACAAACTATGTACATATAAAACATATCATACATGCAGACACATCGCGCGGCTACTAGGCGCACTCAGTCGGAGATGGTGAAGATGTCCTTCTGCCTGCCGAGGGTAAGACCCAGCGGTGCAGGAGACTCAACCTCCACCTCCTCCCTAATAGGCTCCAGGCGCGTAGCACTGCGCTGAGGAGATGGCGCGGGTGCGACAGCGGTGTGTGGGTGCGGCAGGCGGTGCAGCTCTGACTGGAGTAGGAGCAATGACCTGGTCGAACTCCTCAGTGGTAGGCAGACGGCGAGCAGTGGCCAAAATGGCAGGTGAATAGGATGCTGAGGACGAGACGAAAGTCAGTGGCGGTGCCATGTGGAGAAGCTCCCTCCTGTTGGCAGAACAGCCCCGAACTAAGTCCATGCGGGCAGCCACAAGATCGTCCACGAGGTTGTCGAAAGCTGCCTCCAGAGCTTTGAGATACTCAACAAGCATCTCGATAGCTTCATCTCGCTCTCCCCTATGGCAGGCGAATGCATAGTGACAAGTATATGGCACATGGCATGGGAGGTAGCGGTAGCGACGAGTCTTCATCGAAGGAAGAATATCCCGAAGGCGAGCTATCGCCTCACGGGCGGCCATCTGCATGGCATGCCTCTCCGTAGGCATGGCCCTTCCCACAAAACGGAAGTGGCGAGACGCAGAACGTCCTCCCTTGAATTGCACCACGGCCTGGTGCATAGACACGTCGTCGCTGAGCTTGTGCTGGTAAAGCGTGAACTCCGGACGAGTCGCTGGCCCGATCGTGAGCTTGGTGATGGAGACGAGGAGTTTGACAAACCCCTCGGGCACATTAGTGAACACCCGAGTCTTGCAGTCGTTGCTAGCCATCTACAAAAGTAGGCAAAAATTCTGAGTAGTCAAATCATAAATTTATGATGACCAACAGAAAATAGCTACATTTGCAAAATGCTGAAAAAGCACTAAAGACGCTAATAACCGATTAGCGATCGCACCTAGTGGCTTCCTACAGTCAGCCTGGCTCTGATACCAAGCTTGTCACGACCGGTTTTCCAATAAAATATTTATTGAGAGACCGATCCCTTTTACGGACCAGTAAAGAAGAATCCTTCTCACTGGTAGACAATTTCTTGATCACAGAAGAAAACCAGGAGTACTAAATATAATACAAGGTTGAGCGGAGACTGCTCAACAATTTATTACAAGCACGCCGATATTAACATAAAGGCGGATATGACAAGGGCGGTATGGTGGCATAACTACTGACTCGTAATAAAAGCGGTGGTGGATATGTCACAGTGAAGTGGGTGACATGACTCCTAAATCTTACAGCTCATCGAGCGTCGGAGTGAGGCTCGAGGACTCTTATTGCGGGTGGCGGAAGCGTATATAATACAAGTGACCAATATCCAGGATCGCACGGGACTGACTGGGACTCCTCTAGGCGTCGGACTCACTATCAAACTCTTCATCCATGAGATCGCCTTCGTCAACATCTGGCCAAATCAACAAGCCAGGTGAGTACTATGAAAGTACTCGCAAGACAGTTTGGACATAAGATATAACAAATGAAACATGATGCATATGAACAGATTAATAATGCGCACTCAGATAATAAAATAGCGATGCATGGGAAATAAAAAGGAAGTCGGGCGGTAGTCCTCCCGAAATCCCAAAGTAATACTGAAGGCCAATCGAGTGTCTGAATGACTCCTCGAAAGGATACAAATAAATAACAATGCGCAGTCGGGCGTCAAGGCGACACCACATAAAGGGCTTATAATGGAATATAAATGACAGTGCGTGCCACAGTCGGACGTCTGAGCGACATCACGAAAAGGGCTTATATCAAAAGTAAATAACGAGCGTGCCACAGTCGGACGTCTGAGCGACATCACATAAAGGGCTTATATCAAAAGTAAATAACGAGAGTGCCACAGTCGGACGTCTGAGCGACATCACATAAAGGGCTTATATTGAAAGTAAATGACAAGAGTGCCACAGTCGGACGTCTGAGCGACATCACATAAAGGGCTTATATTTCATAACTTAATATTCCAGTAGCTCATGAATTTAATCATTTCAAGGGAATATTCAGGTACGAGATAATAAAAGGTTAGTCCATCCACAAGAATAACATTCAACCGGGTTTACCACTCAAGCTTGTTCACCGGGATTTCCACGGAAACTGACACAGGGACTGACATGGATATGGATATGCTGGCCACGGTCCTTGACCATGGACACGATGACTCGGAAGGATTTGACTCTGCAGAGTTTGTACTCTTAACCACAGCCAACGGATTTCAGTAGTCACAAGGGACTAGTTCCGTTTACGGTGTTTTAGGAGAAACACATTTAACCAGTACACACCCATTCAACATTCCGTTGCCAGGAATCACCCTCGGCAACGTTCAAGAAAAACTTTGAGACGGGGAGGCTACAACCTCGCGTAGCATGGGATCAAATTTATACCGCGCGCTCTAAGGGGTGCCCCCCTCTCGGTCCCAACCGGAAACACCCATGCCCCCTGACCGGATGACTGGCTTTAATCCAGGGCCATGGAACCCTCATCCCGGCCCCTCTATTTGGTGTGTACAAGGAAAGAGGTTAGCAACTTACTAAACCGTATTCTTTGCAGAAAACATGTGGCAGCACGAAAGGGGAAGAACGGTAACGTGGCTCGGTCCACGTTAACGTCGGAGTTTATCGGATGACATAAGACTGGCATGCTACAACAATACCATCTTACTACCTCTCATGTCACCACATGATAGGTCATCTCTCATCAAAGATCACAGTAACTTCGAAGCACACGGTTAGTTGCCTTGCATGCAACGTAATACTCACCGATGCTCATATGCCATGCACAAACCATTCAAGCAAACATGCAAAACACCTATCATATCAAAGGTTCAAACATGCTTGCCTGGTTCGGAGAAGTCGGAGTCTAGCTCGGCGAAGTTCGCGGCTCCGTCACCTCCTCCGGAACTACGGTATAACGAAACCGTATACTAACGTGAAAACCGTTGCGTGCATAAAAATTGTTCCAAATTTTTTCCAAATAAATACTATAAAAACTAGACAAAAATATAAGACTGACAGAAAAAGAATCAATCAAAAAGCATCTTTTGTTAAAAAGATATAAGGGTTTTAGTCCAAGGACTGATCTCTGATGGAACAGAAAAGATCCAGGGACTTGTTTGAGAAAACAGAAAACGGTTCGGTATGAAATACGCCAGCCCAGAGAGAAAACACATTCTGCCCGAAGGCGTTTTCAGAAAACGGTTCGAAGGGGAAAAGAAGAGAGGCTGACGGGGGGGTCCCACTCGTCAGGTTCAAAAACTCCAACAGAGCTCGCCGGCGCCCGAAGGCTGCGGTGGTCGCCGGCGTTGAACCACGGCGAGGCAGAGTGATCGGAGGGTACCTACAGGTTCAGGGTGTCTTCCGCGTCGGTGGGTGGTGGACTTGACCGTCGGAGAGCACCACGTCGACGGCGACACTATCTCCGGCGGATGGTGGTTCGGGCGATGGTGGAGCTCTCCGGTGGGTGCTGCAAACTCCAAATTGACGCGCGGGTCAGAGATGTGGAAGCACTAGGAGGCTACTGGCAAGAGCTGAGGGGTAGGGGTGCACGCACGGGGGTGAATCGAGCTGGGTCCTGAAGCGGGTCGAGGCGGCCGGAGTTGGGGAAGAAGACTCCCTCGGGGGCTGCCCAGTGGCTTGGCGTGGTACTGGTGGTGTGTAGAGGTGGTGCGGGTTCGAGTTCGAGCTCGGGACCTCCTTTTATAGGCGATCCGAGGGGGTGGCCGTGAACGGGATAACGCCGGCGGGAAATTACGGCGAGGCAGAGGTTGGGCAGGGGGTTTAGGTGGCTAGGCATCATCGTGGAGGATCACTGGCGCCGTTCCTCCGCTAAACCTCGGTCGGGATTGGTATAATACGCCGGTCATCGACGGAACGGCCGTACGGGCACGGCGGCGGCAGGGAGCGCGCTCCGCGCCTACCAGTTCACGACGACGGACCTGCAGCGTGCACGGGTGAGTGGATGGCCACGCGGTGGCCTCTGGTGGCTTGGGCGGCGCTGGATGGCGCCGTCCAACGCTGCGCCTCTCTGGCAGCCGCAAAGGGCGCTGTTGCCGTCGCTCACGGGGTGGCGCACCTCCACCAGCTCGTCGCCGACGCCCGCAAGCTTCCAGGCGATCGTGCGGCGCAGGGATAAGAAGGAGGCACAGGGCGCAAGGCGCCACCGCGGCTACTGGCGAGATCGAGGAAGGGTTCTGAAGAAAACGACAGCGGCTCACTGAAACTGTATCTCTGAACTTTCTGAACTTGACAGTAACAGTGCCCTTCAGGTGTTCGACGAAATGATTTGGCATGAAGAAAAAATTTTCTGGAGCTGGGACTTGGTGAGGTGACCTCTCGATGCATCCAGAGGCTGCCTGAATTTTCTCAGATTTTTAGGAGGAGAAAACAAATGAATTTCATCAAATTTGACAAATATGGTCCAAACTTGCAGCAAGCACAATTTGAAATTTTGAACTGGAGACCAGTGGATCTTCATGGATCTTGGTTGAGGGCTCTAAGGACTAGCCAGGGAAAATTGTTTGGAGGCAAAACTCAAAGGAGAAATGGTAGTTCCTTTGTAAATCTCCAAGAGCCAAAGTAGAAGGCAGAAAATATTTTTGATAAGAAATAAATGGAAACAAAATCATGGGGAGTTCAACTTGCTGGATTTGAAGTTTATCTTGGCACCAAGAGAGGAGATGGCCTTTGGGAGGGGATTTCCACTTAGGTCATGGCAAGAGGAGATTTTGAAAGAGGAAAGGATCACTCCAAATGCCATAGGGCTACTTTTAAAAAGAAAAGATTTTCAAGAACTTTCCCAAGGAAAAACACTTGTGTTGAGCCAACATAAGATGAAAAACCTCCAAGGCCAAAGATCAAGTCTTGGGTGAAACCAAACAAAATACTTGTCATAAAAGAAATTTTTTTTGAGAGGGAGAGTTCTTTAGAAGAAAAATTTAAATACCCTCCTTCAAATCAAATAAAGATTTTGATAAAACCAAAAATAAAATTTTTGGGTGTCACAATCTGCCACCGCCGCCTCATAGCCGCCGCCCCGCGCCGCTGCTGCCGCCACCGCGCCGCCTGTTGCCGCTGCTGCCCCGCCCCGCGCCGCGCCGCCGTCGCCCACGCTGCCGCCCGCCGCCTCGCTGACCTGCGCCGGAGCTGCCGCCGGAATCCCGCCGTTGACTTCGTCGCCGCCGTTTTTTTGGTTTTAGGTATAAGCCGTTCGGTTTTTTAAAAACACTAGATCGGTTTTTTTATCGGTTCGGTTTTCTCGGTTTAGATTATTTTACGAACATTCGTTCATTAGTTCGTTTTAACGAAGGAATTCGTTTGTTTGCCTCTGTTAGCAAACGTTCGCGCCCTAGTTTTTTCTTTTTCTTTTATTTTCGGCCAGGGACCTATCCGCGATTACTTTTATCGCAGATTAGCCCCTGATCTTCAAACCCTCGTAACTTTTTAACCGTTCGTCCAACTCCAGTGAAACCAACGCCAAAATCTTCGTCTCAAACCCCTCTTTCCGGTTAAACAACTTGAACATGGTTTTTGAAAATTTAAAATTTGGTTTCAAGAAGATTTGAATTCGAAGTTTTTTCGATCGTAGTTTCAATTCCGTAGCTCCGATTTGATCGATTCTTTTTGCAAATTGTAGTTCTTCAGTTGGACTTTCAGATTTGACTTTCTCATCTGAGTTTTACCCGTGCATCTATGATTGAGTGCTTATGTATGCTATTGTTTATTTGCGATAGAATTCCCAGAGTGCGAAGCGTGCTACTACGAGTCTCTAGGGTCTGCAGATCGTCAGCAAGGCAAGTAACACATTGATCATACCCCTTTATTACCCAGTTTTTATGCATTAGATACAATCCTCAAACACTGCATGATTAGGATGTGATTTTAACTTGTGGGTATTGGGAAGTAGATGATGAGGTAGAACCTATTGCCCTTTTATTATCAAACCCTTGGGAGTTACTTCTACATTATGCTTAGGTTGCCATGCTATGCTCGTAGACGTGGTTTGGTTTGAGTGATCCATGACAGGTGTGAGATTGTTAATTAATGGTTAACTTAAGGTGGCTACTTAAATACACATCTGGGTGGATTGGTTGCAGGCACCTGGGGATATACCAGTGTTGTCCTTTGGTTCGCCACCCAGGCTCAAAGGGATCATAAGATTATTCATGCTAGAAACTTCCGTGTGCAGCCACAAGCTATTATGGGCTCTAGCATAGTTGAGTATGTTGCATGACCTCTTTTAGTGGTATGCTAGAAGATGTAGGGGTAAGTAGGTGTAACTGTCTACCCAGAGTAAAGAGTTAATGCTTCTGAAAGACTGTGTCTCGGTCATCCGTTTCTCAAACATCATGTAGTGCGAGAAATCCAACAGAGGAGATCGAGTCTTGTGGGGAAAAGTGCACAAACCTCTGCAAAGTGTACAAACTAATCATGGTTAGCCGTGTCCCCGGTTATGGACATCTTGAGTATCTGGTTCTTGGATTATCCTGTTGATCTCATCACTCTAAATAAATTTGTTGGGTTGCTAATTACTGTCTAATTGGGATTGAGATGGGGTTACCATTCTCAATGTTTATCAACTACCATGATAGTTAAATAAAATATATTCCTTTGTTGTAGGAAAAAATTGGCTTTTCGCAAAAACCTGTTAACCATAGAGCCTCCACCAGCCATATATGCATGTAGTGATAACATTTACTTGTTCATTGCTCTACCGTGTTATATTGCCAGCATATTCCATGTGCTGACCCGTTTCGGGCTGCAACATATCATGTTGCAGACTTTCCAGACGAAGAGTAAGGTGCGCTAGGTCGTTGTCGTGCACTCAGCTATGCCGTTGGAGTTGATGGACTCATTTACCTTCGATGCTTCCGCAGTTATCTTATTTAAATGGCCTTAAGCCATATTATTGTAATAAGTTCTCTTTTGAGACATTCGATGTAATAAGTGTGTGATTGCACTCTGTTATAAATCCTTCAAGTACTGTGTGTGTCAGCATTACCGATCCAGGGATGACACTTATACACAGAGATTTGACCGTCTGAGGTCGGATCGCTACAAGATGGTATCAGAGCACACGCTGATTGTAGGACACGACCACTAAGATAAGCCATAGGTCACTCTTCTCTACTCATTTTTGACTCCTCTCCATTTTCCACTCTATAGGATGGCGGACTCAAGGAACAAGTTTGCACAACCGGATGAAGACACACCTTTTGGACGACACTTGAAGGAAGTCACTAGGTACCTGAATATCGGAATACCAAGCTTCACCGGGACTACACCGCCACTTTACCAAAAGAGGAGCGTTGGATGATTCGAGTTCAAGTTCCAGGAAGGACATTCACGCCAGTTACTGAGCCCATAGAGTTTTCCTTTGATGCACCAACCTGGAGTCTAGGAAAGAGCATGGCAGCCCACATCGCCATGGGACGCATCGGCGAAGTTTACCACCAGGACCTTAAGGACACCATCTACTAGATATGTGGGCACCGAGATGAGCAATGGGAGATGATCAGCACCAGGAGGGACAGGTCCATTGCAGCTTTCATCCAGGAGTTAAACCAGCACATTTGTCGCCAGGAGAACGAAATGTGTGCATGCATGATAGATCTGAAGAAAGTGATGACCAGGAACATGGAGCTAGAAGAGGAACTCAAGTCTACACGCGACGGATATGAGGAGGAAATCGCAATACTAGTGGAGAAGAATGATGACCTGACAAGGAAGCTAGGAGTGTTCATTTGAGACTCCGCGCCAGGAGGAGATGACGACCCTCCCGAGCACATCCGTTCTGAAGACTACATCATCATCGACGACACCGACTCCGACCCCGACAGTAGTGATGATGATTACGAAGACGGAGCTGGAGCGGATATCATGGAGTCTTCCACCGATCAAAATTTCTAGTCGACCACCATATTATCGGTAGTATTTCCCCATGTATATAGTAATAGTCCGAGCACTGTAACGATAGTTAGATCGATTGTATGCCCTTGTTTGAATTGATTGGTATGATATGAATGTGTTTGTCTCATGTGCATATGGGTAGTGTTTTCTCACTAGACCTCACTCTATTCTAATCTCTCCCCTCTAAACCCATCAGATGCCTCCAAGACGTGACCCCGGATTTGTCTTCCCACCGGAGCTCACTCAGTTGATCCAGCAGTAGAATGCCTTGATGCAGCTACTAGTCCAGAACCAAGGCAACAACAACAACCCACCGCTACCACCTCCAGTTGACAACTTAGCCTGTTTTTTGAGGTTGCAACCGCCGGCGTTTTCCAGTAGCACCGAGCCGATAGTTGCTGATGACTGGCTACGCGGGATTGGAAGGGAGTTGACCACCGCAGGTTGCACAGATGCTGAGAAGGTGCGTTTTGCCGCACATCAATTGGATGGACCTGCAGCCTCATGGCCGGAGAATTACACAGCCACTTTCCCCATAGCCAATGTCACTTGGGATCAGTTTCAGCAAGCGTTCCGCACCGCACATGTCTCAACTGGAGCTATGAGTATGAAGAAGCGTGAGTTTCGCAACTTACGCCAGGGAAACCGTACTGTGGGGCAGTACGTGGATGAGTTCAGTAAGTTAGCCTGCTATGCCCCAGATGATGTGGCCATAGATGCCGCGAAGCAGGAGAAGTTTATGGAAGGGTTAAATGATGAGATGACTATGCAGTTAATGGTGGCAACATTTAACAACTACCAGGAGTTGGTAGACAAGGCTCTTATGATTGAAGGGAAGCAGCAGTAGATTGATAGCCGCAAAAGGAAGTATGGACAAGGGAAGTACAATTCAGGAGCTCAGCAGAAGCCTCATTTTACCCCGAACTCGGGAGGATATGTTGGGGAACGTAGTAATTTCAAAAATAATTCCTACGCACACGCAAGATCATGGTGATGCATAGCAACGAGAGGGGAGAGTGTATCCACGTACCCTCGTAGACCGAAAGCGGAAGCGTTAGCACAACGCGGTTGATGTAGTCGTACGTCTTCACGATCCGACCGATCAAGTACCGAACGCACGGCACCTCCGAGTTCTGCAACCGTTCAACTCGATGACGTCCCTCGAACTCCAATCCAGCCGAGCTTTGAGGGAGAGTTCCGTCAGCATGATGGCGTGGTGACGATGATGATGTTCTACCGACGCAGGGCTTCGCCTAAGCACCGCTACGATATGACCGAGGTGGATTATGATGGAGGGGGGCACCGCACACGGCTAAGAGATCCAAGGGATCAATTGTTGTGTCTATGGGGTGCCCCCTGCCCCCGTATATAAAGGAGCAAGGGGGAGGCGGCCGTCCAAGGAGGAGGGCGCGCCAAGGGGGGAGTCCTCCTTTCCTTGTTGGAGTAGGAGAGAAGGAAAGAGGGGGAGAGGGAGAAGGAAAAGGGGGCTGCACCCCTTGTCCAATTCGGACCAGAGGGGGGGGGGTGCGCGCCTCCTTCCTTTTGGCCTCTCTCCTCTATTCCCGTATGGCCCAATAAGGCCCAATACTTCTCCCCGGCGAATTCCCGTAACTCTCCGGTACTGCGGTAAATACCCGAATCACTCGGAACCTTTCCGAAGTCCGAATATAGTCGTCCAATATATCGATCTTTACGTCTCGGCCATTTCGAGACTCCTCGTCATGTCCCCGATCTCATCCGGGACTCCGAACTACCTTCGGTACATCAAAACACATAAACTCATAATATAACCGTCATCGAACTTTAAGCGTGCGGACCCTACGGGTTCGAGAACTATGTAGACATGACCGAGACACGTCTCCGGTCAATAACCAATAGCGGAACCTGGATGCTCATATTGGCTCCCACATATTCTACGAAAATCTTTATCGGTCAGACCGCATAACAACATACGTTGTTCCCTTTGTCATCGGTATGTTACTTGCCCGAGATTCGATCATCGGTATCTCAATACCTAGTTCAATCTCGTTACCGGCAAGTCTCTTTACTCGTTCCGTAATACATCATCCCGCAACTAACCCATTAGTTACAATGCTTGCAAGGCTTATAGTGATGTGCATTACTGAGAGGGCCCAGAGATACCTCTCCGACAATCGGAGTGACAAATCCTAATCTCGAAATACGCCAACCCAACAAGTACCTTCGGAGACACCTGTAGAGCACCTTTATAATCACCCAGTTATGTTGTGACGTTTGGTAGCACACAAAGTGTTCCTCCGGTAAACGGGAGTTGCATAATCTCATAGTCATAGGAACATGTATAAGTCATGAAGAAAGCATTAGCAACATACTAAACGATCGTGTGCTAAGCTAACGGAATGGGTCAAGTCAATCACATCATTCTCCTAATGATGTGATCCCGTTAATCAAATGACAACTCATGTCTATGGCTAGGAAACATAACCATCTTTGATCAACGAGCTAGTCAAGTAGAGGCATACTAGTGACACTCTGTTTGTCTATGTATTCACACATGTATCATGTTTCCAGTTAATACAATTCTAGCATGAATAATAAACATTTATCATGATATAAGGAAATAAATAATAACTTTATTATTGCCTCTAGGGCATATTTCCTTCAGTCTCCCACTTGCACTAGAGTCAATAATCTAGTCACATCGCCATGTGATTTAACATCAATAGTTCACATCACCATGTGATTAACACCCATAGTTCACATCGTCATGTGACCAACACCCAAAGGGTTTACTAGAGTCAATAATCTAGTTCACATCGCTATGTGATTAACACCCAAAGAGTACTAAGGTGTGATCATGTTTTGCTTGTGAGATAATTTTAGTCAACGGGTCTGTCACATTCAGATCCGCAAGTATTTTGCAAATTTCTATGTCTACAATGCTCTGCACGGAGCTACTCTAGCTAATTGCTTCCACTTTCAATATGTATCTAGACTGAGACTTAGAGTCATCTAGATTAGTGTCAAAACTTGCATCGACGTAACCCTTTACGACGAACCTTTTGTCACTTCCATAATCGAGAAACATATCCTTATTCCACTAAGGATAATTTTGACCGCTGTCTAGTGATATACTCCTAGATCATTATTGTACTCCCCTGCCAAAATCAGTGTAGGGTATACAATAGATCTGGTACACAGCATGGCATACTTTATAGAAACTATGGCTGAGGCATAGGAAATGACTTTCATACTCTTTCTATCTTCTACCGTGGTCAGGCTTTGAGTCTTACTCAATATCATACCTTGTAACACAGGCAAGAATTCTTTCTTTGACTGTTCCATTTTGAACTACTTCAAAATATGGTCAAGGTATGTACTCATTGAAAAAACTTATCAAGCGTCTTGATTTATCTCTATAGATCTTGATGCTCAATATGTAAGCCGCTTCACCGAGGTCCTTCTTTGAAAAACTACTTTCAAGTACTCCTTTATCCTTTGCAGAATAATTCTACATTATTTCCGATCAACAATATGTCATTCACATATACTTATCAGAAATGCTGTAGTGCTCCCACTCACTTTCTTGTAAATACAGGCTTCACCGCAAGTCTGTATAAAACTATATGCTTTGATCAACTTATCAAAGCGTATATTCCAACTCCGAGATGCTTGCACCAGTCCATAGATGGATCGCTGGAGCTTGCATATTTTGTTAGCACCTTTAGGATTGACAAAACCTTTTGGTTGCATCATATACAACTCTTCTTTAAGAAATCCATTAAGGAATGTAGTTTCGACATCCATTTGCTAGATTTCATAAAATGTGGCAATTTGCTAACATGATTCGGACAGACTTAAGCATCGCTACGAGTGAGAAAATCTCATCGTAGTCAACACCTTGAACTTTGTCAAAAACCTTTTTCCGACAAGTCTAGCTTTGTAGATAGTAACACTACTATCAGCGTCTGTCTTCCTCTTGAAGATCCATTTATTTTCTATGGTTTGCCGATCACCGGGCAAGTCAACCAAAGTCCACACTTTGTTCTCATACATGGATCCCATCTCAGATTTCATGGCCTCAAGCCATTTTGCGGAATCTGGGCTCATCATCGCTTCCTCATAGTTCGTAGGTTCATCATGGTCAAGTAACATGACCTCCAGAACTGGATTACCGTACCACTCTGGTGCAGATTTCATTCTGGTTGACCTACGAGGTTCGGTAGTAACTTGATCTGAAGTTTCATGATCATCATCATTAGCTTCCTCACTAATTGGTGTAGGAGTCACAGAAACAAATTTCTGTGATGAACTACTTTCCAATAAAGGAGCAGGTACAGTTACCTCATCAAGTTCTACTTTCCTCCCACTCACTTCTTTCGAGAGAAACTCCTTCTCTAGAAAGGATCCAAATTTAGCAATGAATATCTTGCCTTCGGATCTGTGATAGAAGGTGTACCCAACTATCTCCTTTGGGTATCCTATGAAGAAACATTTCTCCGATTTGGGTTTGAGCTTATCAGGATGAAACTTTTTCTTATAAGCATTGCAACCTCAAACTTTAAGAAACGACAGCTTAGGTTTCTTGCCAAACCATAGTTCATACGGTGTCGTCTCAACGGATTTAGATGGTGCCCTATTTAACGTGAATGCAGCTGTCTCTAATGCATAACACCAAAACGATAGTGGTAGATTGGTAAGAAACATCATAGATCGCACCATATCTAATAAAGTACGGTTATGACGCCCGGACACACCATTACACTGTGGTGTTCCAGGTGGCGTGAGCAGTGAAACTATTTGACATTGTTTTAACTGAAGACCAAACTCGTAACTCAAATACTCTTCTCCACGATCAGATCGTAGAAACTTTATTTTCTTGTTACGATGATTTTCCACTTCACTCTGAAATTATATGAACTTTTCAAATGTTTCAGACTTCTGTTTCATTAAGTAGATATACCCATATCTGCTCAAATCATCTGTGAAGTCAAAAAATAATGATACCCGCTACGAGCCTCAATATTCATCGGACCACATACATCAGTATGTATGATTTCCAACAAATCTGTTGCTTGCTCCATTGTTCCGGAGAACGGCGTTTTAGTCATCTTGCCCAAGAGGCATGGTTCGCAAGCATCAAGTGATTCATAATCAAGTGATTCCAAAATCCCATCAGCATGGAGTTTCTTCATGCGCTTTACACCAATATGACCTAAACGGCAGTGCCACAAATAAGTTGCACTATCATTACTAACTTTGCATCTTTTGGCTTCAATATTATGAATATGTGTATCACTACGATCGAGATCCAACAAACCATTTTCATTGGGTGTATGACCATAGAAGGTTTTATTCATGTAAATAGAACAACAATTATTCTCTAACTTAAATGAATAACCGTATTGCAATAAACATGATCAAATCATATTCATGCTCAACGCAAACACCAAATAACACTTATTTAGGTTCAACACTAATCCTGAAAGTGTAGGGAGCGTGCGATCATGATCATATCAATCTTGGAACCACTTCCAACACACATCGTCACTTCACCCTTAACTAGTCTCTGTTCATTCCGCAACTCCTGTTTCGAGTTACTACTCTTAGTAACTGAACCAGTATCAAATACTGAGGGGTTGCTACGAACAATAGTAAAATACACATCAATAATCTGTATATCAAATATACCTTTGTTCACTTTGCCATCCTTCTTATCCGCCAAATACTTGGGGCAGTTCCACTTCCAGTGACCAGCCCCTTTGCAGTAGAAGCACTTAGTCTCAGGCTTAGGACCAGACTTGGGCTTCTTCACTTGAGCAGCAACTTGCTTGCCGTTCTTCTTGAAGTTCCCCTTCTTCCCTTTGCCCTTTTCTTGAAACTAGTGGTCTCGTCAACCATCAACACTTGATGTTTTTCATGATTTCTACCTTCGCCGATTTTAGCATCGCGAAGAGCTTGGGAATTGTTTTCGTCATCCCTTGCATATTATAGTTCATCATGAAGTTCTACTAACTTGGTGATGGTGACTAGAGAATTCTGTCAATCACTATTTTATCTGGAAGATTAACTCCCACTTGATTCAAGTGATTGTAGTACCCAGACAATCTGAGCACATGCTCACTGTTTGAGCTATTCTCCTCCATCTTTTAGCTATAGAACTTGTTGGAGACTTCATATCTCTCAACTCGGGTATTTGCTTGAAATATTAACTTCAAGTCCTGGTACATCTCATATGGTCCATGACGTTCAAAACGTCTTTGAATTCCCGATTCTAAGCCGTTAAGCATGGTGCACTAAACTAGCAAGTAATCGTCATATTGAGCTAGCCAAACGTTCATAACGTCTGCATCTGCTCCTGCAATAGGTCTGTCACCTAGCGGTGCATCAAGGACACAATTCTTCTGTGCAGCAATGAGGATAATCCTCAGATCACTGACCCAGTCCGCATCATTGCTACTATCATCGTTCAACTTAGTTTTCTCTAGGAATATACATAAAACATAGGGAAGCAACAACGCGAGCTATTGATCTACAACATAGATATGCTAATACTACCAGGACTAAGTTCATGATAAATTAAAGTTCAATTAATCATATTACTTAAGAACTCCCACTTAGATAGACATCCCTCTAATCCTCTAAGTGATCACGTGATCCATATCAACTAAACCATGTCCGATCATCACGTGAGATGGAGTAGTTTCAACGGTGAACATCACTATGTTGATCATATCTACTATATGATTCACGCTCGACCTTTCGGTCTTCGTGTTCCGAGGCCATATCTGTTATATGCTAGGCTCGTCAAGCTTAACCTGAGTATTCCGCGTGTGCAACTGTTTTGCACCCGTTGTATTTGAACGTAGAGCCTATCACACCCGATCATCACGTGGTGTCTCAGCACGAAGAACTTTCGCAACGGTGCATACTCAGGGAGAACACTTATACTTTGATAATTTAGTGAGGGATCATCTTATAATGCTACCGTCAATCAAAGCAAGATAAGATGCATAAAAGATAAACATCACATGCAATCAATATAAGTGATATGATATGGCCATCATCATCTTGTGCTTGTGATCTCCATCTCCGAAGCACCGTCATGATCACCATCGTCACCGGCGCGACACATTGATCTCCATCGTAGCATTGTTGTCGTCTCGCCAATCTTATGCTTCTACGACTATCGCTACTGTTTAGTGATAAAGTAAAGCATTACAGGGCAATTGCATTGCATACAATAAAGCGACAACCATATGGCTCCTGCCAGTTGCCGATAACTCGGTTACAAAACATGATCATCTCATACAATAAAATTTAGCATCATGCCTTGACCATATCACATCACAACATGCCTTGCAAAAACAAGTTAGGCGTCCTCTACTTTGTTGTTGCAAATTTTACGTGGCTGCTACGGGCTTAGCAAGAACCGTTCTTACCTACGCATCAAAACCACAACGATAGTTTGTCAAGTTGGTGCTGTTTTAACCTTTGCAAGGACCAGGCGTAGCCACACTCGGTTCAACTAAAGTTGGAGAAACTAACACCCGCCAGCCACCTCTGTGCAAAGCACGTCGGAAGAACCAGTCTCGCGTAAGCGTACGCGTAATGTTGGTCCGGGCCGCTTCATCCAACAATACCGCCGAACCAAAGTATAACATGCTGGTAAGCAGTATGACTTATATCGCCCACAACTCACTTGTGTTCTACTCATGCATATAACATCAACGCATAAAACCAGGCTCGGATGCCACTGTTGGGGAACGTAGTAATTTCAAAAAAAAATTCCTACGCACACGCAAGATCATGGTGATGCATAGCAACGAGAGGGGAGAGTGTGTCCACGTACCCTCGTAGACCGAAAGCGGAAGCGTTAGCACAACGCGGTTGATGTAGTCGTACGTCTTCACGATCCGACCGATCAAGTACCGAACGCACGGCACCTCCGAGTTCTGCACACGTTCAACTCGATGACGTCCCTCGAACTCCGATCCAGCCGAGCTTTGAGGGAGAGTTCCTTCAGCACGATGGCGTGGTGACGATGATGATGTTGTACCGACGCAGGGCTTCGCCTAAGCACCACTACGATATGACCGAGGTGGATTCTGGTGGAGGGGGGCACCGCACACGGCTAAGAGATCCAAGGGATCAATTGTTGTGTCGATGGGGTGCCCCCTGCCCCCGTATATAAAGGAGCAAGGGGGGAGGCGGCCGGCCTAGGAGGAGGGCGCGCCAAGGGGGAGTCCTACTCCCACCAGGAGTAGGACTCCTCCTTTCCTTGTTGGAGTAGGAGAGAAGGAAAGAGGGGGAGAGGGAGAAGGAAAAGGGGGCTGCACCCCTTGTCCAATTCGGACCACAGGGGGGTGCGCGCCTCCTTCCTTTTGGCCTCTCTCCTCTATTCCCGTATGGCCCAATAAGGCCCAATACTTCTCCCCGGCGAATTCCCGTAACACTCCGGTACTCCGGTAAATACCCGAATCACTCGGAACCTTTCCGAAGTCCGAATATAGTCGTCCAATATATCGATCTTTACGTCTCAGCCATTTTGAGACTCCTCATCATGTCCCCGATCTCATCCGGGACTTCGAACTACCTTCGGTACATCAAAACACATAAACTCATAATATAACCGTCATCGAACTTTAAGCGTGCGGACCCTACGGGTTCGAGAACTATGTAGACATTACTGAGACACGTCTCCGGTCAATAACCAATAGCGGAACCTGGATGCTCATATTGGCTCCCACATATTCTACGAAGGTCTTTATCGGTCAGACCGCATAACAACATACGTTGTTCCCTTTGTCATCGGTATGTTACTTGCCCAAGATATGATCGTCGGTATCTCAATACCTAGTTCAATCTCGTTACCGGCAAGTCTCTTTACTCGTTCCGTAATACATCATCCCGCAACTAACCCATTAGTTACAATGCTTGCAAGGCTTATAGTGATGTGCATTACTGAGAGGGCCCAGAGATACCTCTCCGACAATCGGAGTGACAAATCCTAATCTCGAAATACGCCAACCCAACAAGTACCTTCGGAGACACATGTAGAGCACCTTTATAATCACCCAGTTACGTTGTGACGTTTGGTAGCACACAAAGTGTTCCTCCGGTAAACGGGAGTTGCATAATCTCATAGTCGTAGGAACATGTATAAGTCATGAAGAAAGCATTAGCAACATACTAAACGATCGTGTGCTAAGCTAACGGAATGGGTCAAGTCAATCACATCATTCTCCTAATGATGTGATCCCGTTAATCAAATGACAACTCATGTCTATGGCTAGGAAACATAACTATCTTTGATCAACGAGCTAGTCCAGTAGAGGCATACTAGTGACACTCTGTTTGTCTATGTATTCACACATGTATCATGTTTCCAGTTAATACAATTCTAGCATGAATAATAAACATTTATCATGATATAAGGAAATAAATAATAACTTTATTATTGCCTCTAGGGCATATTTCCTTCAGGATACACCCATAACCATGGAGGCCATACCCACAATGGAGGAAGTTCGCATAACCACAGTGGCTCCAAGAATGGAAATGGGAATGGAGCACGTAGCAATCAGAACCACTCTAACCCAGCCACACCCGCCAAGAAGGACCAAAGTCACATTACTTGTTTCAAGTGCGGGAAGGCTGGACACTATGCCAATGAGTGTCCTGAAGCAAAGAATGGAAATGGCAATGGAAGCTCTGGGAAGAAGCCCAACCCTTTCAACAGGGGACAAGTGAACCACATGAACGTGGAGGAGGTTGAAGAGTAGCCAGATGCAGTTATGCAGCCAGATATTATTATTATTATTATTATTATTATTATTATTATTATTATTATTATTATTATATGAATTACCATAATTATTAGAGGAATTTTCGGGTACGGTCTAGGACTAAAATCCCCTCTATAAGCATTGTTGTTGAAATTATCTCTAACGACAAAATTCACATCAGTAGCATCATTATTTTGCTCAATCAAAGAAGATAGTGGCACATCATTAGGATCAACATGAGCATTTGTACTAGTAAGCATATTCATAAGAGCATCCATTTTATAACTCAATGTAGAAACTTCTTCGATAGAGTTTACCTTCTCACCAGTTGGAGCTCGTTCGGTGTGCCATAGAGAATAATTTGTCATCAGATTATCAAGAAGCTTTGTAGCCCCTTCCAATGTAATTCCCATAAAGGTCCGACCTGCAGCAAAGTCTAGAAGATTTATCAACACAAAATTTAGCCCCGCATAATTATTTTGTGTTATCATCCATAAGCTTAATCCATGAGTGGGACAATTCTTAATCATTAATTTCATTCTCTCCCAAGATTGTGCAACATGTTCTTGCTCAAGTTGCTTAAAGTTCATGATTTGATTTCTAAGAGAGATAATCTTAGCGGGAGGAAAATACTTGGCAATAAAAGCATCCTTACATTTATCCCATGAATCAATACTATTGCGAGGCAATCATGAAAACCAAGTTTTAACACGCTATATTAGCGAGAAAGGAAATAATTTCGACTTAACAATATCATTATCCACATCTTTTTTCTTTTGAATATCACATAATTCAACGAAGGTATTAAGATGTGATGCAACATCTTCACTAGGATTTCCAGAAAATTGTTCTTTCATAACAAGATTTAGCAAAGCAGCATTAATATCATATGACTCTGCACTAGTGGTGGGATGAGAAATTAGAGTACTAATAAAATCATTATTATTAGTATTTGAAAAGTCACACAACTTGGTATTTTCTTGAGAAATAGCGATGAAGCAAACAAACTAACGAAGTAAAATATTTTTGTGTTTTTTGATTTTTTAGAGAAGTGGAGGGAGATGAAAAAGAGAGGCAAATGAAAAATAAAGCAAGTAGATGATAGTCTGAGTGAAGGTACTGTAGGTATTTAATGATGTTTCCCCGGCAACATCGCCAGAAATTCTTTCTGCTACATGTGAGCTGCGTTGGGATTTTCCCTGAAGAGGAAGGGTGAAGCAACATAGTAGCTAATAAGTATTTCCCTCAATGAGAACCAAGGTTATTGAGCCAATAGGAGAACCAAGCAAATACTAGTGAATAGTACCTTGATACGTCTCCAACGTATCTACTTTTCCAAACACTTTTGCCCTTGTTTTGGACTCTAACTTGCATGATTTGAATGGAACTAACCCGGACTGACGCTGTTTTCAGCAGAATTGCCATGGTGTTATCTTTGTGCAGAAACAAAAGTTCTCGGAATGACCTGAAACTTCACGGAGATTATTTTTGGAAATAACTAAAAATACCGGCGAAAGAATCAAGGCTAGGGGGCCCACACCATGTCCACGAGGGTGGGAGGCGCGCCTGCCCCCACAGGGCGCGCCCCCTGCCTCGTGGCCCCCCGGTGCTCCACCGACCTCAACTCCAACTCCATATATTCACGTTCAGGGAGAAAAAAATCAGAGAGAAAGATTCATCGCGTTTTACGATACGGAGCCGCCGCCAAGCCTTAAACTCTCTCGGGAGGGCAGATCTGGAGTCCGTTCGGGGCTCCGGAGAGGGGAATCCGTTGCCATCGTCATCATCAACCATCCTCCATCACCAATTTCATGATGCTCACCGCCGTGCGTGAGTAATTCCATCATAGGCTTGCTGGACGGTGATGGGTTGGATGAGATTTATCATGTAATCGAGTTAGTTTTGTTAGGGTTTGATCCCTAGTATCCACTATGTTCTGAGATTGATGTTGCTATGACTTTGCTATGCTTAATGCTTGTCACTAGGGCCGGAGTGCCATGATTTCAGATCTGAACCTATTATGTTTTCATGAATATATGTGAGTTCTTGATCCTATCTTGCAAGTCTATAGTCACCTACTATGTGTTATGATCCGGCAACCCCGAAGTGACAATAATCGGGACCACTCCCGGTGATGACCATAGTTTGAGGAGTTCATGTATTCACTATGTGTTAATGCTTTGGTACGGTACTCTATTAAAAGGAGGCCTTAATATCCCTTAGTTTCCAATAGGACCCCGCTGCCATGGGAGGGTAGGACAAAAGATGTCATGCAAGTTCTTTTCCATAAGCACGTATGACTATATTCGGAATACATGCCTACATTACATTGATGAATTGGAGCTAGTTCTGTGTCACCCTATGTTATGACTGTTACATGATGAACCGCATCCGGCATAATTCTCCATCACCGATCCAATGCCTACGAGCTTTTCACATATTGTTCTTCGCTTATTTACTTTACCGTTGCTATTGTTACAATCACTACAAAACCCAAAAATATTACTTTTGCTACCGTTACCGTTACTTCCATATTACTTTGTACTAAATACTTTGCTGCAGATACTAAGTTATCCAGGTGTGGTTGAATTGACAACTCAACTGCTAATACTTGAGAATATTCTTTGGCTCCCCTTGTGTCGAATCAATAAATTTGGGTTGAATACTCTACCCTCGAAAACTGTTGCGATCCCCTATACTTGTGGGTTATCAAGACTATTTTCTGGCGCCGTTGCCGGGGAGCATAGCTCTATTCTTTGAGTCACTTGGGATTTATATCTGCTGGTCACTATGAAGAACTTGAAAGATGCGAAAACAAAAATTTATCCCTCAACTACGAGGGGAGGTAAGGAACTGCCATCTAGCTCTGCACTTGATTCACCTTCTGTTTTGAGTAAGCTTGCGACACCTAAACCTGCTTCTGCTATTAATTCTGATATGTCGCATGTTATTGATGATGCCACTTCTGCTATGCATGATACTTATGATGAAACTACTTCTATGCTTGATACTACTGTGCCACTTGGTGAATTTCTTGATGAACAACTTGCTAGGGCTAGAGAGAATGAAATTATTGAAACTGATAATATTGATGAAAGTGATGATGAAGATTCTCCCCCTAGATATGAATTGCCTGTTGTGCCTGAGGGTTATGTTATGGATGAAGAAACTGCTAGAGACTTTCTTGCTTGCAATGATAGAAGTGATCTTAAGAAATTATTAGCTAAGCTGAAACAGAAAACTCTGAATGCTAGAATGAGATATGATCCTGCTTATGCTACTTCACCTATCTTTGTTACTGATAAGGATTATGAATTCTCTATCGACCCTGATATAATTACTTTGGTTGAATCTGATCCTTTCTATGGCTATGAATCTGAAACTGTTGTGGCACATCTTACTAAATTAAATGATATAGCCACCCTGTTCACTAATGATGAGAAACCCGCTACTATTATATCCTTAAAATATTTCCGTTCTCATTAAAGGGTGATGCTAAGATATGGTTTAACTCTCTTGATCCTGGTTGTGTGCGTAGTCCCCAGGATATGATTTATTACTTCTCTGCTAAATATTTCCCTGCACATAAGAAACAAGCTGCTTTAAAGGAAATATATAATTTTGTGCAAATTGAAGAAGAGAGTCTCCCACAAGCTTCGGGGAGGCTTCTCCAATTACTTAATGCTTTGCCGGATCATCCTCTTAAGAAAAATGAAATACTTGATATCTTTTATAATGGACTAACCGATGCTTCCAGAGACCACCTGGATAGTTTTGCTGGTTGTGTTTTTAGGGAAAGAACTGTTGATCAAGGTGAAACTCTGTTGAATAATGTGCTGACCAATGAAAATAATTGGACACTTCCTGAACCAACTCCTAAGCCAACTCCGAAGAAAAGGGGTGTTCTATTTCTCAGTCCTGAAGATATGCAAGAGGCAAAGAAATTTATGAAGGAAAAAGGTATAAAAGCTGAAGATGTTAAGAATTTACCTCCTGTTGAAGAAATACATGGTCTTAATTTACCGCCTGTTGAAGAAACACTTGATAACCCGACACAAGTAGTAAAGGTAAATTCTCTCTATAGATATGATAAAGCTGAAATCCCTCCTACTAAGTTTGCTAGCCAATGCTTAGATGAGTTTGATGATTTTATGGTTAAGCAAGAAGATTTCAATGCTTATTTTGGTAGACAATTAAAACACAATGCTTATATGATTGAATACTTGAGTGATTATATGTCTAGAGTTAAAGGTGAACTTAAACTCATTAGTAAACATGCTTCTATGGTTACCACTCAAGTAGAACAAGTACTTAAAGCTCAGAATGATTTCCTCAATGAATTGAATAGTAAGAATAATGACTTTGCTGTTAGAGTTGCAACTAGAGGGGGTAAAATGACTCAGGAACCTTTGTATCCTGAGGGCCACCCTAAGAGAATTGAGCAGGATTCTCAGAGAAATAATTTAGATGCACCTAGTCCTTCTAAAAGAAGAAAAAGAAAATGATAGGACTTTGCATGCTTCTAGTGAACCTATTGTTGACACACTTGAGAATCCCAATGATATTTCTATTTCTGATGCTGAAACACAATCTGGTAATGAACATGAACCTAGTGATAATATTAATGATGATGTTCATGTTGATGCTCAACCTAGCAATGATAATGATGTAGAAATTGAACCTGCTGTTGATCTTGATAACCCACAATCAAAGAATCAATGTTATGATAAGAGAGACTTTGTTGCTAGGAAGCACGGTAAGGAAAGAGAGCCATGGGTTCAGAAACCCATGCCTTTTCCTCCCAAACCATCCAAGAAAAAGGATGATGAGGATTTTGAGCGCTTTGCTGAAATGATTAGACCTATCTTTTTGCGTATGCGTTTGACTGATATGCTCAAAATGAATCCTTATGCTAAGTATATGAAAGAAATTGTTACAAATAAAAGAAAGATACCGGAAGCTGAAATTTCCACCATGCTTGCCAATTATACTTTTAAGGGTGGAATACCTAAGAAGTTAGGAGATCCAGGAGTACCCACTATACCATGCTCCATTAAAAGAAATTATGTTAGAACTGCTTTATGTGATCTTGGAGCAAGTGTTAGTGTTATGCCTCTCTCTTTATATCGTAGACTTGATTTGAATAAGTTGACACCTACTGCAATATCTTTGCAAATGGCTGATAAATCAACTGCTATACCTGTCGGTATTTGTGAGGATGTGCCTGTTGTGGTTGCAAATGTTACTATTTTAACGGACTTTGTTATTCTTGATATTCCCGAGGACGATAGTATGTCTATTATTCTTGGAAGACCCTTTTTGAATACTGCAGGGGCTGTTATTGATTGCAACAAAGGCAATGTCACTTTTCATGTTAATGGTAATGAGCATACGGTACACTTTCCGAGGAAACAACCTCAAGTCCATAGTATCAACTCTATTGGAAAAATTCCATCGATTATTTTTGGAGGTTTTGAATTTCCTCTTCCTACTGTCAAGAAGAAATATGATATTCTTATTATTGGGGACGTGCATATCCCCGTTGAGGTAACATAGTGTTATTCAAAATTTCTCCGGTTTCATGCAATTCGGAATGAGTTTGTTAACAAGACCTGATCAACCTTGTTAGTGGATTCCTTTTGATGAGCATGAGATGGATGAAGTTAGAAAGCACTACCTTCTGTACCCTCCTTCTACTTTCTGTTATTTAGTTGAAATAAAGTGAAAATAGTATTTTCTGTCTGTTTTCTGAGTTATCCGTGCAATAAAAAAATACCACGAAAATAAAAGTTCTCCAAATGGCCCGAAATTGAAATATGATTTTTTCTAGAATATTTGAGAATATCTGGCACTGAGAACACAGTAGGGGGAGCTAGCACCTGGCCACGAGGGTCCAGGGCACGCCCACCCCTGCAGGGCGCGCCCCCTGCCTCGTGGGCCCATGGTGGCTCCCCTCCACTTATTCCTGCACCCACACACTCCTTCTTCCTCCCAAAAAAATCACCAACCAGCTCAAGCACGAGTTCTAGCTCATTTTGCTGCGATTTTCGATCTCCTTGCTCAAAGCACCTCCCACAAAACTGCTTTGGGGGATTGTTCCTTGGTATGTGACTCCTCCAATGGTCCAATTAGTTTTTGTTCTAGTGCCTTATTCAATGCAAATATTTTTGCTTCCTAGGTGACCATGTTCTTGAGCTTGCATGTCAAATTTATATGGTCCCAAGTAATTCTAATGCATGATATAGTCTCTAGGCACTTGTGGGAGTAGTTGCTATCAATTTTGTTGAGTTTGGTTCACTTTTATTTGAAGTTACTAAAAATTTCAGAAAATGATGAAGAGATTTTTTAGGGGCTCTTCGAGCCGAAGCTCGAAGGATAAGCAAAGTGAAGAAGAAGAGAGGCCCAAATATAATCTGCCTCGCACCGCGGAGGTTCGGCCGTGTGAATGGCCTTGTGATGATTTCTTGAGAGCAGCTGGGATTTATGATGATTTTTATGAGTTGGCTGAGAATGCAGGCCTCACCGACTTCCTCCGCGACTAACGCGAATAGTATCTCTTACTCACCAATATCTTTGTGCAAAATTTTCATTTCCATTCTAGGAGGTCACCACCTACGATGGATTTTTATTTATATGATGAGTATAAGGAGATGACCCTTCATGAATTTTGTGAGGTTTGCAAGTTGCCCTTTCCGGGCATCATAGAGGAACCACATCGTGACGATGTGGAGGGGTTTATTGATACAATTGCTGTAGGGGAAACGAGGAAGGTTTTCTACGCACGAATCACTAGCATACACTTCCCTGTTCTACGTTACTTTGCTATATTTGCTAGTAGATGCTTAATTGGTCGCGGAAACTGTGGAAACCTAAGTGCCCCTGATATTGTTATTTTGTGCCATGCCTTATTTCGTGATGACACATTTAGTATGGGTGCTATTGTTGCAAAGCGGTTAAACCTTAACCGTACTAAGGGCCCTATCTTGGGAGGCATTTTCGCCTCGCGCCTCGCTGCATACTATAATATACCTATTAGGCATTATGAGAAAGAAGAAAAATTGCTGCCTCCTGCTTTTCTAGACTATAAGAGTATGGTAGCACATGATTTTATTGTTAAAAATAGGGAAAGGGCGCTTAAGTACAAATTAATATTTGGTAAAAATCACCCTGAGACTATTACTCTACCTGCTCCTTCCTTGTTTGACTTGTCTGCAGGCAAGCACCTTGTTCTGCCGGAGACTGTTCGCGCATACCTAAACCCTACATCGGCTACAGAGCCAGAGCCGGAACCACAATTTGATCCTCCACGACAATCTGATTACTAGTGGGATCCGGAGGTGATTGCCAACCAGTGGCAATCCGAGGCTTCTTCTTAGTACGACCCCAACTATAACTTTGGATATCCGCCAGGCCAGCCGTGGCAATAGACCAACTTAGGCCAAAAGCCTAAGCTTGGGGGAGTACGTATTTGTCACTGACATTACATTTATGTTCACATGCTCATGCTAGATGTCGGTGCTCATACTCTTTCATTGTATTATCCATGCTAGTTTATTTTCCTTTTTTATGCTTTCTTCTCGTGTGTTTGAAAAACCTTAAGAAAACCAAAAAAAATTAGTTGTAGCGTTTAGCTAGTTTACTTCCATGCTGTAGTAGTAATAATTAAAAAGAAAACCCAAAAAATATTTCCTGTTCTTCTTTTGCTTGTTGGGAGCTTTCCCGTGCAAAAAGTTTTTATTACCTTTTTTTTTCCTTTGGGGGTCGATAGGAGAAGACCATGATGAAATTGTTGAAGTGGCTCTTATATGCATTATTGTTGATTTAACCAAGAGCCCATATTGCCTTGTCTTCTCATGTTTATTGAATGCTCACAGATTCCAGCTTAGTGTAATGCATGTGCACTATTATTATTATTCACATCATTCTGTCGTGCAAGTGAAAGGAAATTACGACGATATATGATGGACTGATTGAGATGAGAGAAGCTGGTATGAACTCGACCTCTCTCGTTTTTGTAAATATGATTAGTTCATCGTTCCCGATTCAGCTTATTATGAATAAACATGTTTGCAATGACAATTAGAGATTATAGTTACTTATGCCATGCTTAATTAGCTAGGAGTTTATAATGGTTTACCTTGCGTGCCAACATGCTATTAAAATGGTTGTGATGTGGTATGATAGTGTGGTATCCTCCTTTGAATGATTCGAGTGGCTTGACTTGGCACATGTTCACACATGTAGTTGAAACAAATTCAACATAGCCTTCACGATATTTATGTTCATGGTGGATTATATCCTAATCATGCTTGCACTCAGTGTTTATTAATTTTAATGCATGTTCATGACTGTTGTCGCTCTCTAGTTGGTCGCTTCCCAGTCTTTTGCTAGCCTTCATTTGTACTAAGCGGGAATACTGCTTGTGCATCCAATCCCTTAAACCCCAAAGTTATTCCATATGAGTCCACCATACCTTCCTATATGCGGTATCTACCTGTCGTTCCAAGTAAATTTGTATGTGCCAAACTCTAAACCTTCATATGAAATTCTGTTTTGTATTCTTGAATAGCTCATGTATCAACTAGGGCTGTCCGTATCTTCCATGTTAGGCGGGTTATTCTCAAGAGGAGTGGACTCCGCTCCTCACTCACGAGAAAATGGCTGGTCACCGGGATGCCCAGTCCCATGCTTTATGCAAATCAAATCAAAATAATTGCAAACAAAACTCCCCCGGGACTCTTGTTAGTTGGAGGCACTCGTTGTTTCGAGCAAGCCATGGATTGATGTTTGTTGGTGGAGGGGGGTATAAAATTTATCATTCTGTTTGGGAACCACCTATAATGTGTGTAGCATGGAAGATATCGCCATCTCTTGGTTGTTATGTTGACAATTAAAGTATACCGCTCAAAATATTATTTATCTCTATTTCAAAACCGAGCTCTGGCACCTCTGCAAATCCCTGCTTCCCTCTACGAAGGGCCTATCTATTTACTTTTATGTTGAGTCATCACCCTCTTATTAAAAAGCACCAGCTGGAGAGTGCCGCTGTCATGTGCATTCATTACTGTTAATTTATATTGGGTATGACTATGATTGGATCTCTTTTACCATGAATTACAATGTCTAGTCAGTCCTTGATCTTTAAAGGTGCTCTGCATTTATGTTTTGCGGTCTCAGAAAGGGCTAGCAAGATACCATCTTGTTATATCATATCATGATTGTTTTGAGAAAGTGTTGTCATCCGAGATTTATTATTATTTCTCGCTAGTTGATTATGCCATTGACATGAGTAAACATGAGACCTAAGTGTTATTGTGAATATGGTTAGTTCATAATATTTGCTAAAAATTTGAATGCTGGCTTTACATATTTAGAACAACAAGAGCAAACAGAGTTTGTAAAAGTTTTTCTTTATCACTTTCAGTTTATCAACTGAATTGCTTGAGGACAAGCAAAGGTTTAAGCTTGGGGGAGTTGATATGTCTCCAACGTATCTACTTTTCCAAACAATTTTGCCCTTGTTTTGGACTCTAACTAACATGATTTGAATGGAACTAACCTGGATTGACGCTGTTTTCAGCAGAATTGCCATGGTGTTATCTTTGTGCAGAAACAAAAGTTCTCGGAATGACCTGAAACTTCACGGAGATTATTTTTGGAAATAATTAAAAATACTGGCGAAAGAATCAAGGCCAGGGGGCCCACACCCTGTCCACGAGGGTGGGAGGCGCGCCTGCCCCCCTGCCTCGTGGGCCCCCTGGTGCTCCACCGACCTCAACTCCAACTCCATATATTCACATTCGGGGAGAAAAAAATCAGAGAGAAAGATTCATCGTGTTTTACGATACGGAGCCGCCGCCAAGCCCTAAACTCTCTCGGGAGGGCTGATCCGGAGTCCGTTCGGGGCTCCGGAGAGGGGAATCTGTCGTCATCGTCATCATCAACTATCCTCCATCACCAATTTCATGATGCTCACTGCCGTGCGTGAGTAATTCCATAATAGGCTTGCTGGACGGTGATGGGTTGGATGAGATTTATCATGTAATCGAGTTAGTTTTGTTAGGGTTTGATCCCTAGTATCCACTATGTTCTGAGATTGATGTTGCTATGACTTTGCTATGCTTAATGCTTGTCACTTGGGCCGGAGTGCCATGATTTCAGATCTGAACCTATTATGTTTTCATGAATATATGTGAGTTCTTGATCCTATCTTGCAAGTCTATAGTCACCTACTATGTGTTATGATCCGGCAACTCCGAAGTGACAATAATCGTGACCACTCCCGGTGATGACCATAGTTTGACGATTTCATGTATTCACTATGTGTTAATGCTTTGGTCCAGTACTCTATTAAAAGGGGGCCTTAATATCCCTTAGTTTCCAATAGGATCCCGCTGCCGCGGGAGGGTAGGACAAAAGATGTCATGCAAGTTCTTTTCCATAAGCACGTATGACTATATTCGGAATACATGCCTACATTACATTGATGAATTGGAGCTAGTTCTGTGTCACCCTATGTTATGACTGTTACATGATGAACCGCATCCGGCATAATTTTCCATCACCGATCCAATGCCTACGAGCTTTTCACATATTGTTCTTCGCTTATTTACTTTACCGTTTCTACTGTTACAATCACTACAAAACCCAAAAATATTACTTTTGCTACCGTTACCGTTACTTCCATATTACTTTGCTACTAAATACTTTGCTGCAGATACTAAGTTATCTAGGTGTGGTTGAATTGAAAACTCAACTTCTAATACTTGAGAATATTCTTTGGCTCCCCTTGTGTCGAATCAATAAATTTGGGTTGAATACTCTACCCTCGAAAACTGTTGCGATCCCGTATACTTGTGGGTTATCATACCTGCACACACAAGAGCAAATACTTGCACCCAAAGCGGGCAAGAGGGTCGTTGATGGTGTCCTGGACAAGGGGATACCAATCTAGTTGACCCGCAGTCTATGGCCCGAGCTTATGGCACACCGATCTCATAAGGAAGGACTCCGGAGGCCTCAAACTTTGGTGTGGTGGAGGTGGACTCTGCCGAAGACTTGACGTGTTTACCAAGGATGGTTCAGTTATCTGCATGTTTATCCGGGCATGGCAACCGACTATATGTAACCCTAGATGCCCCAGTACCTATATAAGCTGAGGGGTTTAGTCCATAGATACAGATTCATCATTACTACCTTAGGGTTAGAACACAAAATACGATCTCGAGGTAGATCAAGCCTGTGCTCGATACATCATCATCAATACAATCAAAGCAGGACACAAGGTTTTACCTCCTAGAGAGGGCCCGAACCTGGGTAAATAATGTCCCCTTTGTCCCTTGTTACCTATCGATCCGAGATCCACAGCTCGGCGCCCCTACCCGAGGTCTGCCGGTTTTAGTACGGACATTGGTGCTTTCATTGAGAGCCTCGCTGTGCGATCAGAAAAAGATCGATGGAAGCATCGGTTAACAATCAAAACATTTGCGGTGTAATCTATACGCCCAAACCACCAGTTGACGGATTGCACCTCCTCCATCAAGAGTTGAGGCACGACAAGCTGGAATCGATTCCGGAGCTCGGCGCTCTCTCTCCCACATTGGCCGGAGATCTCTATTCGAAAGAACACGAAGCACTGAAGCATTGGACATTGGAAGATCGAAGGATCAGTCGGTCAGAAGAATTTGAGAACTCGGATCTCAAAGCTAATTCAGCAGGCTTATCGTCGTCCCGCTCCTCTATGGACAAACTAGTCAGAGCTTCGAGCCCGTGAGCGGCGGGTATCGAATTTTCGGTCCCACTCACCCCCACATCGATTATTGCCCAAGTAACTCAGAGCCCTACGATGTCTGGGATCTAGTTTATGTAAACGGAACTCCGATGAAACAGTGCGGCAATTCTGGGCAAGGTTCCTATTCGTCAAGAATGGGATTCCGGACTACCGCGATTCAGATATCCTAGCAACCTTTCAGCTTAATTGCAAAGACGAAGGCGTCTTAAATCCCCTCACTCGATGTCACGTTCAGACCTTCTCTGAGCAATCAGACCTGGTGTTAAAATTCTGCGTCATCGAGGACGCTTGGCTAGTTCACAAGGAGGAAGCAGAGTCGATCTACGTCGAGAAAACACTACATGGTCGGCACATGCGCCGGAGGGAGAATCTCCATTGCCCCGCGCCGGTCGAGCCATCACGAAAAAGAGAGAAGTCCGCCGTAAAAACCAAGACGACCCTCAACGACCTGTTGGCCAAACCATGCCCTATCCACTCTGTCCTACTAAACACCAGCCCAAATCACAGCCTTCAAGACTGTTGGGTGGCGCTATAGGTGGCTAAGAAAGGCGAAGCCCTCCTTAGGAATACACAAAGATGAAAGAACGTGGCAGCATCCTCGGATGAAGACGACGTCCTAATGATCTACAAGACTTACACATCCAAAGGCCAAAGGAAAAGAGATCTTTGGGAACTAGGCCAAATCTATTAGGTCACGAGTGCGGATTCATGGTTAGACACATCGATCACTTTCGAACAACAGGACATGCCAAAGTACAGATCGAACCGATGTTCGGCCGCCCTAGTCCTCGACCACATTATAGGTGGGTGTCGACTCCGCAAGGTCCTAATGGACGACGGCAATAGTCTAAACCTCACTTACGAGGAAACCTTGGATAAGATGCAAATCGATAAACCACACATTGAACAGAATTATATCACATTCAAAGGGAAAATCCCCGAAAAGGAGGCACGATGCAGTGGAAAAATCACCCTCGATGTGGTCTTTGGAACCCCCGAGAGCTACCTATCCAAGGACTTTACATCGTTGCCTTACAAAGCGGCTAGCATGCTGATACGTCTCCAACATATCTATAATTTTTTATTGTTCCATACTGTTATATTATCACTCTTGGATTTTTTACAATCATTTTATAGTCAATTTATATCATTTTTGGTACTAACCTATTGACATAGTACCCAGTGCCAGTTGTTGTTTTCTGCATGTTTTTTACATCACAAGAAATCAATATCAAACGGAGTCCAAATGCAGCGAAACTTTTTGTGGATTTTTTTTGACCAGAAGACATCCAGTGGGCCAAGAAAGTACCTGAGGGGTGCTCCGAGGGGAGCACAACCCACCAGGACATGCCTGGGGGCCCAGGCGCGCCCAGGTGGGTTGTGCCCACCTCGGTGGCCTCCTGCACCGCCTCTTTGCTCTATAAATACCCCAATATTCCAAAAACCCTAGGGGAGTCGACGAAAATCAATTCCAGCCGCCGCAACTAGACACCATCACAGAGGGGTTCATCATGCCCATTGGTGCCTCTCCGATGATGCGTGAGTAGCTCTTTGTAGACCTACGGGTCCGTAGTTAGTAGCTAGATGGCTTCCTCTCTCTCTTTTGATTCTCAATACAATGGTCTCTTGGAGATCCATATGATGTAACTCTTTTTGCGGTGTGTTTATTGGGATCCGATGAACTTTGAGTTTATGACCAGATCTATCTTTTTATCCATGGAAGTTATTTGAGTCTTCTTTGATCTCTTATATGCATGATTGCTTATAGCCTTGTATTTCTTCTCCGATATTTGGGTTTTGTTTGGCCAACTTGATCTATTTATCTTGCAATGGGAAGAGGTGCTTTGTGATGGGTTCGATCTTATGGTGCTTGATCCCAGTGACAGAAGGGGAACCGACAAGTATGTATCATTGTCATTAAGGATAACAAGATGGGGTCTATTTCTATATAAATAGATCTTGTCTACATCATGTCATCGTTCTTATTGCATTAATCCGTTTTCCATGAACTTAATACACTAGATGCATGCTGGATAGCGGTCGGTGTGTGGAGTAATAATAGTAGATGCAGGCAGGAGTCGGTCTACTAATCTTGGACGTGATGCCTATATAATGATCATTGCCTGGATATCGTCATGATTATTTGAAGTTCTATCAATTTCCCAACAGTAATTCACTACTAGGGAAAACCTTATACACAGAATCTTAGCAGCAACATGGTTTAAAAACAAACGCTACTGCTAATTAGCAGTAGCGAGCTCCAGGAAACCGCGCTACTAACATCCCGCTAGCAGTAGCGCTCTAGGTAAAACAAGCGCTACTACTATAATTGCCACGGCGTTGCCTCCAGGCTAGATATAGTAGTAGCGCCCTTCTCCTGGACGCGCTACTGCAGAAGTACTCAATAGCACATTTTTCTTCAAAGCTCGCTGCTGCTAAGTATCACCGCAACTAATTAAGTTTAGTCCCATACTACTAAGTGAACAAGGTGTTTACCACCTTAAATATGTTACTTCTCAAACTATCTCCAGCACTTGGTCTTCATTGAACTATATATGTAGGATTTGTGGCTGCAATATGAATCTTCGCCTGTGCCTATATAGGTACGGTGAAGATTCATGTTGACTATTTAGATTCTACACAAAAAGATCAATGATGACCAATGTATATTTTTGATGTTTTTACATGCTTAGACTTAGCAGTAGCGTTTTTCCAGGACAAAGCGCTTCTGATATTGGGATAAGCAAAATAAATAACTGCTTCCTTTAGCAGTAGCGTGTTTTTCTAAAACGCGCTATAGCTAACTTAGCTATAGCGCATTTCCTTAAGAGCGCTACTGCTAGTTCGACTTAACCACCCGCGGGCTCAAAATTTTGCTAATTCCTCCTTTCCCCCCTGTTCCCCTACTCCTCTGTCGCCGCCGCCCGAGCTCGAGCCTGCCCTCACCGCCGCCGCCCGAGGCCGCCCTCAACCTCACCGCCGCCGCCCACCGTCGCCGCCCTCGACCTCACCGCCGCCGCCCGAGACCGCTCAGGACCGCCGCCTCCCGATCCCGAGCCCGCCCTCGCCGCCCCTACCTCCGTCACCGAGCACCTCCCCGCCACCGTCTCTCCCCTCTCTGTAAGCCCCCCACCCCTCCCCCACCCCCTCTCAATCTTCTTAGTTAGTAGATGTTTTATAGTAGTAGTAGATGTTAATTTAGGGTTCATAGATAATGATTCTTAGTAGTAGTAGATGCTAATTAGTAGTAGTGATGGTACTAGTTAACTAGGGCAGTATGGTTAATAGCAGATGTTTTTTACTATTGTATAATGTAGTTTTTTTTACTGTTTTTAGTAAGTGTTTAAAATAGTTAGTAAGTAAACTAATAAACTAGTTGAACTAGTTTAGTAAGTAAATTAATAAACTAGTTGAACTAGTTGAATTAATAGAACTAATGTATTTTTAGTAAGAAAATTAATATAACTAGTTGAACTACTTTATTTTTAGAAAGAACTAGTTTTTTTATATTAAGTTTATATTTAGTAAGAACTAGTTGAATTAATAGAACTAGTTGAACATGTCATATTTGTTGTTATTTTTTTTAGTTTAAGCAATTATTCGGGATGTATTAGTGATAACTTATAGGGTTTTTGTTTTTGCAGAAATCAAGGAGCCCCTCCATCATCCCCGCCATCGTCCCCGTCATCGACCCCCTCTGACCTCGAGGTGAGACCAGCCAAATCTCCATGTCAATATGAGTCCTATAAGATATGATGTAGATAGAAACATGTATATCTTGTGTTGCTCAAATAGGATATGTGGTTGCCCAAGTGGCCGGTCATGTTCAGGTTACACCTCCGAGTGGCCTATGTTTTACGGGAGTGTTGACTAATTTCCATTCCGGCAAATTTCAGGCGCTCGATATGTCCTTTTTTAGCAAAGGTCATGCCGGATTTTTCCGTGAATTCTGGCATGACTTGTGCTAGAATATGTAGGAAATATCGAGTGGCCTGGATTTTCTCGAAAAATAATTAAACGACATCTCGACAGACCGATAGTCAACCCGTGATGAATAATAATGATCTAATTTAGGTTTTTTAGTACATATATTTAATTGTACAAGTTTAATCTTTGAATTATGAACGTAGGAAATGTCGTACTCGGACGACGAAAGTCTCCCGGGGGAGTGCAGCTGGTGCCACGACGATCGAGGTCTGTGCGACATGCCTCACCTGGACGAAGATCGGCGCTTCAGCATCAAGCTCGAGGAGTCCTTCGATGTTGAAACGGTACGCAACGACGACAAGTTTTTTTTCGTAATTAAGCACGACTTCAACTATTTCAACGTCTAATTTTCATCTTTTACAATTCGACTAGCTTATCCCATGCCATGCAAGACGCTATGTCTTGGAGAGGATGGGTTTTGAAGACCATGAAAATTTTGAAACAAAGAAAATACACCTAAGGACCCATCATGATATCGATTTTGAAGTAAATGTGTACAATTCTCAGAGCGTAACCCATTTTGGTTGCCAAAATTGGGAAGCACTTTGCAAGATGTATGGTTTTTATGAGGATAAGATTGTCACCATGGATCTTGGTGATCCTAACATCGAGCAAGACAATATGGACATTTGGGTCCTTGTTGATACGCTTCTGATTCTACCACTATGTGAGTTTCTCAAACATAGTTCTTAACTAATTTATATTGTTTATTTCAAAATAGTTGACAGCTTATTTTCATTCTTCAAAGAATGTGCGGAAGATGGTAGACAAAACCCACTACACCGATGGCTCCGAATTAACTTATAAGGAGAAAAATCATCTGATCGCATTTTGTACTGATCTTGAGAATTACAATACCTATTATCAAACTCCTCCAAATTATGGTGAATACGTGCCACTAGTGCACGTGTTGAACCACAATAAGTTCTATGGAGATACCCAGGTGTTGAGGATATAACCCTTAGAGTCACCCGCCCGGCGGGGCCGGGTTACACATAAGGGTCATCACCTGAAGCCCGGCGCCAAGCTTGAAGACGGCGGGCCGAAGATGGGCTTAAGACCCGGAGATGGCTTAAGGCCCGTAGTTACAACCGCCATTATGGTAGAACTTGTAGCGTAAGGCAAGAATAGTTGAGAGTCCGAGCCGGACACTCTTATGAGCCGGCCGGGACTCTGAGAGCTGCTGGGCGTCAACCTCCCTATATGAAGGGACGACCCGGCAGCGGTTTAGGGGACAAGAAAGATCTCATCGAGAGCCAGACATAGCAGTTAAGCTCCCTAGTCATCGAAACCCTAATCAATACCACCTCAACTGGACGTAGGCTTTTACCTTCACCGTAAGGGGCCGAACCAGTATAAACCCTCGTGTTCCTTGTCCCGCTTAACCCCTTCAAGCTTCCTGGCGGCGATGCCTCCACGACTAAGTCCTAACTTGAGGACATTTGCTGACAACTCCACGGCAGTTGGCACCCACCGTGGGGCCAGCGCACGGTGGATTTGAGTTCTTGAAGGGCAGCTTCGAAGGGCTCAAGGGATACGCTGTGGGCCGGATGACCAAGAGTCGTCGCGGCAAGCTCTACATCGACGATGCAAGCTGGGGCCCCGACGCCGGCTCAATCGAGTACGGATACCGGGTCCCCTTCGGCGGAATTCATGTTTTCATTGGCAAGATCGGTGAGCCGGGCCCTGAGCCGGATCTCTGCGCCGATCTCATCGAGACGGCTCAGCGCGCACGACCCGCCCGGGCCCTGCCTGCCTTGAAGCATGCTATTGTGGGATGTGTCCATGGAGGGCACTCTGATAGATCTGGGTCTGGTGATGAGACGGCCGCCGGCTCTGACGGCGAGTCGTCCACAGATGAGTCAAACTCGTTGTATCAACTTCAAGATGGCAGGCTCATGGGTTGTTCCGATGGTGACAGTATTCCGGACCCGTTTGAGCCGCCGAGCCGGGTTGGAATCTTCATGGCCGGTGCGCAGCCTGTTCAGAACCCTGCTGCTGGGGCGGGAAACCCGGTGCCCTTGCCGGCTCAGGTGCTGATGGATCTCACGGACAAGATGACGGCCCTGTTGACCGCCGCGGTTGACCCGGCGGATCAAGCTCAGCATGACGCGGAGGTGGCGCAGTTAAAGTTAGATCTAGTGAAATCCAAGGAGGATCTGGCAGCGGAAGGGATCAGGATGGCTGCGGAGAGGGCGGCTCTCGACGCCCAAACTCAGTTGATTCAGGCGCAGTCCTTCCGGCTCACGATGGATCAGAACGCGTCCAATGAGGTCATGAGAAGGAGGCATCAAAAGGCCCAATCTCGACTCCCTCCGGTTTACGATCCTCGAAACCTCTTCAACACGCCAGGTGCAGGGTCTAGTAACCCGCCAGGGATCATAGTGCCTGGGTCTGGGACCCCTGTTCAGCCACAAGTGATGGGGCCTCCCCGGGTGAACCCTGCCCCGCCTCAGTATGTGTGGACACCACCGGGTCATTATGCTAACCCGCTGGAGAACATGGTCGCCGCAGCAGCACGGCTGGCGGCCCTCCCAATTGACGGCGACTCTCCAACGGCTATTGAAACCCGCCGGGTCAGGGAACTCCTTCAGACAGCGCTGGCACAGCAAGAGGCGTACTCTTACAGCCGGGACAGGATCCACTCGACCCCTCGTCCAGGCCGGAGCCCGAGTTATAGCAGACACATGGTCTCAGCGACCGGCTCAAGTAATGTCCGACGCCATGACCCGCCCCCTGGCCATGGCCCGGCTCATAACGGAGCCTTTCACGCAGCAGACCAAGACAGAGCGCGGCAAGAGGCGGAGCAGGTGCCTCAGTTGACGGCTTACCAGACCCCCCCCCCGGCTTATCCGACGACTTCCGTCGACGTGGGTATCCCTACGAGGACTGGAGGTGTCCCTTGCTTAGTGCCAGCTCTCCGCAATGAACGTCTACCCAAAGACTTCAAAGGCCCTAGGAAGGTGCCTAATTACACAGCTGACTTACAACCCGGGGCCTGGATCGAAAGTTACGAGATGGCCATGGAACTGCTGGAGGTCAGTGAAGCAGCGATGGCCAAGTACTTCACCATGATGCTAGATGGGACTGCCCGCACTTGGTTGAAAGGGCTACCGCCGAATTCCATCGGATCTTGGGCTGAGCTGAAGGCCCGGTTCATACAAAACTTCAAAGACACCTGTAGACAGTCTATGTCAATAGTGGATTTGACTAACTGTAAACAGCAGGAGGGTGAGTCTACGACACATTGGGTTCGCCGGGTCAAAGAGATCATACATTCATCGGATAAGATGGATGCCGGTTCTGCAGTCTTAATGTTGGAGCAAAATTGTCGTTTTCTGCCCCTGAAGATGAAACTCGGGCGGCTTAAGCGCGACTGCAATGATATGGGTACGCTGATGGCGGCTCTCGTCAAGTACGCCGATTCTGATAGTACCAAGGACCCCGCTTCAGACGATGAAAGGACAGGGAAGGGAAAGAAGAACGGCAATGGCAAGGGTCCTCAGCATAACCCGGGGAACCAAGGAAGTGGCAAGCGTAAGGCCGACGGCAGCCTAGAGTTTGTGGCCAACGCCAGCTCACAGGGTAATAGCCAGAGACGCAAGGGGAGGCCCCCTCCCCGAGCCGGCGGGTCAGGCCCGACGCTGGAGCAACTGTTGAATGAGCCCTGTCCAAGGCATGGCTCTAGAGAGAGGCCAGCTACTCATCTATGGAAGGATTGTGCAATCATGAAGGCTTTTAAGAATTCCAACGCCTTCAACGGCAACAATGGCCCGAGCGGTGGCTCAGGCGCCGGCGGCTTTCATGGCCCGGGCGGCGGCTCAAATTCTAATCCTCAGAACGGTCAAGGGGGCTTTAATCAGCAGTCTGGCCAGGGTCATCAACAGCAGCAGGGGGGTTATCAGACCAATCCAAAGCAGCTTAGCGGTGGACAGTATCATGTGTTTACCACCAGTCTGTGTAAGCGAGATCAGAAGCTTCATAAGAGGGCTGTGAATGCTGTTGAGCCGGCGGTTCCACGCTACTAACGGTGGTCTGAGCAGCCTATAGTGTGGAGTAGGGAGGATCACCCTCCCCGGGTGGATAATCCGGGTCACTTGGCCTTGGTGGTGGCTCCTCAGGTGGGAGGATATAAGTTCACTAAGGTGCTCATGGATGGAGGCAGCAGCATCAACATCCTCTATTATGAGACTTTCCGTCGTATGGGGTTGATTGATAAGAACCTCAGCCAGTCAAACACTATTTTCCATGGTGTGGTACCTGGTAAGTCGGCTTATCCAGTCGGCAAGATCGAGTTGGAAGTGGCCTTTGGAGACGAGCACAACTACAGGGTGGAAAAATTGACCTTTGAGGTGGTCAAGATAAGAAGCCCGTATCATGCCATATTCGGGCGGCCGGCTTATGCCAAGTTCATGGCACGGCCGTGTTACGTGTATTTACAGCTCAAGATGCCGGGTCTCAATGGGACCATTACGGTTCATGGCAGCCGGAAGGTGGCCTTGGAGTGTGAGGAAGGCGATGCAGCTTATGCAGAATCTGTTTGTGCAACAGAGGAGTTAAAATTCTACAAGGACAATGTTGACCCAACAGATATGACCTCTCTGAAAAAGCCGACTACGGAGCATGAGCCGGCAATGAAATTTAAGTCGGCTGATGAGACTAAACTTGTTGATTTCGTTCCAGGTGATTCATCTCAGCAGTTTAGCATCAGTGCCAATCTGGATCCAAAATAGGAAAGCGCGCTCATCGAGTTCATCCGTGAGAATAGGGACATTTTTGCATGGAAACCTTCTGACATGCCAGGTGTACCTAGAGAACTCGCTGAGCACACTCTCAATGTTGATCCGAAATTTAAGCCGGTCAGGCAATTCCTTCGGCGGTTTAATGAAGAGAGGCGGAAAGCTATTGGTGAAGAGGTGGCCCGGCTCTTGGCGGCCGGGTTTATTGTTGAAGTCTTTCACCCAGAGTGGTTAGCTAACCCGGTGCTCGTACTCAAGAAGAACGGCACCTGGCGGATGTGTGTGGACTACACGGACTTGAACAAGGCGTGTCCGGCTGATCCTTTCGCCCTTCCCCGTATTGATCAAATCATTGATGCTACGGCGGGTTGTGAGCGCCTAAGTTTCTTGGATGCTTATTCTGGATATCATCAGATTAAAATGGCAGTTAAGGACCAGGAGAAGACGGCGTTCATCACTCCCTTTGGAGCCTTCTGCTATGTGTCTATGCCCTTTGGACTCAAGAGTGCACAGGCGACTTATCAGCGTTGCGTGCAGAACTGTCTTCATAACCAGATTGGGCGCAATGTTCATGCTTATGTGGATGATATTGTGGTTAAATCCAGGAAGGAGGAAACCTTGATAGATGATCTGAGGGAAACCTTTGATAATCTCCGGGTCTACAAGATGATGCTTAACCCGGCCAAGTGTGTTTTTGGTGTTCCTGCAGGCAAGCTCTTGGGTTTCTTGGTTTCTAACAGAGGCATTGAAGCTAACCCGGAGAAGATCAAGGCCATCACCTCCCTGGCTAAGCCGGCGTGTATAAACGACGTCCAGCGCTTGGCGGGTCGTATCGCTGCTTTAAGCCGTTTTATAAGCCGTTTGGGGGAGAAGGCCATGCCATTATATCAGTTGATGAAGAAAACTGATGACTTTGTCTGGAATGATGCAGCTAATACTGCTTTTGAGGATTTGAAGAGACAGCTGGCCGAGCCCCCAGTCCTTGCTGCTCCGGTTGACAAGGAGCCTTTATTGCTGTATGTGGCTGCTAACACACGAGCCGTCAGTGTGGCCGTGGTGGTGGAGCGCAAGGAAGAGGGTAAGGAGCATCCGGTTCAGCGGCCGGTTTATTATGTCAGCGAAGTACTCATTGAGTCCAAGCAGCGGTATCCGCATTGGCAGAAGCTTGTTTATGGTGTGTTCATGGCAAGCCGGAAGCTTAAGCATTATTTCCAGGGTCACCCCATCACTGTGGTCAGTTCTGCCCCCCTTGGAGATATCATTCAAAACAGAGAGGCCACAGGGAGAGTGGCTAAGTGGGCTATAGAGCTCGGACCTCATGGTCTGAAATACGTGCCACGCACTGCTGTTAAATCTCAGGCCTTGGTGGATTTCATCAATGATTGGACAGAGCTACAAGTGCCCGAACAAAAGCCGGATAACACATATTGGACTATTCACTTCGATGGGTCCAGGCAATTGGAGGGCTCGGGGGCTGGAGTCGTATTGGCTTCCCCTAAAGGTGACAAGTTCCATTATGTGCTACAATTGATGTTTCCTTGCACCAACAATGCAGCTGAGTACGAGGCCTTGCTCCACGGTCTTCGGATGGCTAAGGAGATGAGCTTGAGCCGGGTAAGGTGCTTCGGCGACTCAGACTTGGTGGCTCAACAAGTATCAGGAAAGTGGGACTCCAAGGACCCTCTCATGGCGGCTTATCGCCGTGAAGTTGATGCCATTGCTGGGCACTTTCAGGGTTACCAAGTAGAGCACATCGATCGCAGGAAGAACGAGGCGGCTGATGCTTTAAGCCGGCTGGGCTCTCAGCGAAAACCGGTGCCGCCTAATATTTTCCTGGACGTCCTGCATAACCCTTCTGTTAAGTTGCCTACAGAGGAAGACTTGGCTGTCCCTGACCCGGAGGCACGACTGGTGGCGGCTCTCCACATCATCCCGGACTGGACAGTGCCCTATCTGGCTTACATGACCCGGGGAGATTTGCCTGAGGATGAAACTTTGGCCAGACAAATAACCCGGCGGTCTAAGTCAATGGTTGTTATCAATGGTGAGTTGCATCGCCGCAGTGTTACGGGAGCGTTCCAGCGTTGTGTCTCCCCTGAGGAAGGTCAAGAGATCTTGCGTGAGATTCATGAAGGGGATTGTGGCCATCACGCCGGCTCAAAGTCTCTTGTGGCCAAGGCTTTTCGTCATGGTTTTTATTGGCTGACGGCTCATGCTGATGCGGAGGACTTGGTCAGTAAATGTGATGGTTGCCAAAGGTTCTCGCGACGGGCTCATGTGCCGGCTCAGGAGCTGAGGATGATCCCAATTACTTGGCCCTTTGCGGTCTGGGGGCTTGATATGGTTGGGCCTTTTAAAAGGTCCAAGGATAAGAAGACCCACCTCTTGGTGGCAGTTGACAAATTTACCAAGTGGGTTGAAGCGGAGCCAGTTAGCAAGTGTGATGCAGCCACGGCAGTTCAGTTTATGAAAAAGGTGATCTTTCGCTTTGGCTTTCCACACAGCATTATAACTGACAATGGTACCAATCTATCCAAAGGCGCCATGGAGGAGTTCTGTCAACGAGAGCATATTCGACTTGATGTTTCATCAGTGGCTCATCCTCAATCCAATGGTTAGGCAGAGAGGGCTAATCAGGTGATTCTGAAAGGCATCAAACCCCGGCTTTTGGTCCCTTTACAACGGACGCCGGGTTGTTGGGTGGAGGAGTTACCCTCCGTGTTGTGGAGCATCAACACTACTCCTAACAGGTCTACAGGTTTCACGCCTTTCTTCATGGTTTATGGAGCGGAAGCAGTTCTCCCCAGTGACATCCGTCATGACTCGCCTCGAGTGGCGGCTTATGTGGAGGTGGATAATGAATAGGCGCGCCAAGATGCTCTTGACTTGTTGGACGAACAGTGTGATGTGGCAGCAGCTCGCTCAGCGATTTACCAACAAGACCTGCGCCGTTATCATAGTCGCCGGGTTAAATCCCGGGTCTTCCAGGAAGGCGATCTGGTGCTCCGGCTCATCCAAGATCAAACAGATGCGCACAAGCTATCCCCGCCTTGGGAAGGGCCCTTTGTGGTCAGCAAGAATTTGCACAACGGGTCATATTACCTCATTGACATTCGGGAGCACAAAGATTCACGTAAGTCGGAGGAAGAGACCCGTCGGCCGTGGAACATAGCTCAGCTTCGGCCTTATTACACTTGAGCCACCGGCTCTCATAATGTACATATTTCTCTAACCATGTATATATTATGATAAGCAATAAAGCAGGACCTCTGTCCTTTTTTCTCCTCCAAATGCGAACATGTTGTTTTCGTTGCAAGATCACATGATAACTTGAAGGAGGATCCGGCTTATGATCGTATTCGAATCTAGCCATACGCAATAAGGTCACTTGGGGGCTTCCTGTTCAAACATAGGTCGTATTCGAACCAAAGAGAACATAGCTGTCGATACCCATTTGATTGGCAAAGTGCCGAGCTCATTGGGGAGTTTTCTTTGATCATATTTGAATCATAGTTCAACCCCCTTTGGGAACCGACGTGGATCGTATTCGAATCAGCGTCGTTAAACAATTCTTAAGTCATTTGGGGGCTTCCTGTTCAAACATGGGTCGTATTCGAACCAAAGAGAACATAGCTGTCGGTACCCTCTTGATTGGCATCGCCACACCCACGGGGGGATATATGATCGCATTCGAATCCTAGCATAACCCCTTTGGGACGGGTCTCTGGTCGTATTCGAACCGGAAGCCCCTAAGTTTTTCTGATTTATAGCGAGTTCTTCTGATTATTTCAAGTGTGCTCGGCGGGTCACATTTTGCCGGCTTAACTTTGATTCACAGTACTAGTTGAACACAATCGGCGTTGTTAAGACTGGTAAACCGGGATTGAGGTACCAGCCTTATTACCCGGGTTATATAAGCCGAACGTGTGCTTAAAAGCCGGTAAGTGTGTTGTTACGACTATGTCAAGGACATAATTGAGGCCAAGTCTTTTATGATTCATATTCCGGGTTACGTGTATAAGCTATGATTCTCAGTGCGGTAAGCCGCCTAGAGACTTGTGATTTTTCTTTCTATGCAGGATAGTAAAAGATAACTATTTGAGCTTAAGGAACATGAATGATCATTTATGACCTAGAGGAACATAAGGAAACAACTTTCATAGAATTCAGCATTCAGCACGTGCACGATGGCACGGCAAAGTTAAAGTGTTGATCCTATTCTATTACAAGACTCATCGATTCCAAAAGGGTGAAGCATTGTTTCAAGTAAACCGCCTACAGAGTTAAGACGCTTGCTGGGTTGAAGTTTCCGGCTCATCCCTCTCCGCTCCTCCGGCTGTTCCCAAGACCTGGAAAGTTGACGATTTCCTATCAATGCCGCTCAGAGCTTCAAATTGAGCTTCCTCGTCAATTAACCCGGCCGGGTCAATCTCCGGGGCAAAGGTGTGCTTACGAGTCGGCGAGATTAGCTGATGGCTTCGTAACGCGGAGTGGGGATCCTCTGATTCTCGGCATCGTAACCCGGCTGGTACTTGGTCAGATCCGTGTCATTTCCAATCAGAGTAGCCACCGGGCGTACGATCTTCACGCAGGCTGCAAAGTCCTTTTGGTCGAAGGGGGTGTCGTCTTCCTTCAAGCTGGGATAGCCAAGGGCAATGTCCGCCGGGTCTAATTCTGGAAGGAACGCCTTGGCCCGGCTTAGAGCAGCTATGGCTCCGGCTCTTGCGGAGGCCCGTCGCAGCTCTTGGACACGCTGAGGAAGAACGGCAAGCCGGCGAAGAACTTCCGCCAGGTGAGTCGGCACCTCATTGGATAGGGCCACCACGGCCAAGGCGCGCTGTGACCCGGTGTAGAGTTGCTCCACCATGGTGTACACGGCCTTCAGCTTGGTCACCACACTTTGGTTGAGGTTGGCACTTCTGGGACCTGTTTAACAGAGTAAGGTAAGTGTCACGACCGGTTTTTCAATAATATAATTATTGAGAGACCAATCCCTTTTACGGACCAGTAAGGAAGAATTCCTTCTCACTGGTTGACAATATCATGGTCACAGAAGAAAAATACCAGGAGTACTGAATATAATACAAATTTGAGCGGAAATTGCCCAACAATTTATTACATGCATGCCGATAAAACAAGACGGCGGATAGGGTGGCATAGCTACTAACTCACGATAATAACGGTGGTGGAAATATCACCGCGAAGTGAGTGATGTGGCTCCTGAAGACTACAACTCTTCGAGCGTCGAAGCGAGGCTTGAGGAGACTTATAACAGGTGGCGGAAGCGTATATAATACAAGTGACCAATATCCGGGATCGCACAGGACTGACTGGGACTCCTCTAGGCGTCGGACGCGCTATCAAACTCTTCATCCAAGAGATCGCCTTCGTCAACATCTGGCCAAATCAACAAGCCAGGTGAGTACTATGAAAGTACTCGCAAGACAGTTCGAACATAAGATATAACAAATGTAAACATGAAGCATAAAACAAGTTAACCAATGCGTTCAGACATAGAGATAATAAGTACTGGGTGCCAAACGAGGGTCTGAAAGACTCCTCGAGAGGAAACTGCAAGAATAGTAATACTGGTGCCAAACGAGTGTCTGAATGACTCCTCGAGAGGAAACTGCAAGAATAGTAATACTGGTGCCAAACGAGTGTCTGAATGACTCCTCGAGAGGAAACTGCAAGAATAGTAATACTGGTGCCAAACGAGTGTCTGAATGACTCCTCGAGAGGAAACTGCAGAATAATGAAAATGCCACAGTCGGACGTCTGAGCGACATCACATAAAGGGCTTGTAACAGAAAATAAAGGACGAACATGCCACAGTCGGATGTCTGAGCGACATCACATAAAGGGCTTATATTGTAGCTCAACAATTCCTTAGCCCGAGAGTATAAATTATCACAAGCACGAGACAAATGTAAGGTTAGTCCATCCACAGTAATAATCATTAAATTGGGTTCACCACTTGAGCTGGATCACCGGGGAACAAGTTTTCCACGCGGATAGATATGGATATGCTGATTTCACTACTTGATCATGGATACGATGACTTGGAGGAATTTGACTCTGCAGAGTTTGTACTTAACCACAGCCAACGGATTTTCGTAGTCACGGGGACTAGTTCCGTTTACGGTGTTTTGGAAGAAACACGTCTAACCAGTACACACCCATTTCAAAATTCTGAAGCCAGGGATCACCCTCGGCAACGTTCAAGAAAAACCTTGAGACGGGGAGGCTACAACCTCGCGTAGCATGGGATCAAATTTCTATACGCGCGCTCTAAGGGGGTGCCCCCCCTCTCGGTCCCAACCGGAAACACCCATGCCCCCTGACCGGATGACTGGCTTTAATCCTGGGCCAAGGTACCATCATCCCGGCCCCTCTGTTTGGTGTGTACACGGAAAGAGGTTACCAACTTACTAAACCGCATCTTGGCAAAGAAACACGTGGTAGCACGGAAGGGGAAAAAGAACGATAACGTGACTCCGTCCATGTTAACGTCGGAAGTTGTCGGATGACGCAAGGCTGGTATGCTACAACAGTACCACCTTGCTGCCCTTCATGTCACCACATGATTAGGCCATCTCTCATCAGAGATCATCGCAACTTTGGAACATGCGGGTAGTTGCCTCACAAGCAACGGGGAACTCACCGATACTCGTATGCCACGCACAAATTTTCACGCAAACAAGCAAAACACATCTCATATCAAAGGTTCAAACATGCTTGCCTGGTTCGGAGAAGTCGGAGTCTAGCTCGGCGAAGTTCGCGGCTCCGCCACCTCTTCCGGAACCTACGGCAATACGAAAACGGGTACTAACGTGAAAACCAACGCGTGCACAGAAATTTCTCCAAATTTTTTCCAAATAAATCCCATAAAAAACTAGACAAAATTTTAAGAAGTTCAGAAAAAGAATCACTCAAAAATTCCTTTTTATTAAAAAGTTATAAAGGTTTCTGTCCAGGGACTTATCTGTAATGAAACAGAAAAGTTTCAGGGTTTTAACTGAGAAAACAGAAAACGGTTCGATTGGAAATGCGCAAACTCAAGAGGGGAAGCGTATTTGCCCAAAGGCGCCAACAGAAAACGGTTCGAGGGAGAATAGAACAGAGGCTGACAGGGGGGGTCCCACATGTCAGGTTTAAAACGGCTCGCCGGCGCCCGAAGACTACGGTGGACGCCGACGTCGAACCACGGCGAGTCAGGAGGATCGGAGGGTACCAAGAGCTTCAGCGTGTCCTCCCGCGTCGGTGGGTGGTGGACTCGACCGTCGGAGAGCACCACGTCGACAGCGACACTTTCTCCGGCGGACGGCGGCTCGGGTGGTGGTGGAGAACTCCGGTGGAGGGCTGCAAACTTCGAATTGAAGCGCGGGTCAGAAGGAGGGATGCATAGTGAAGCTACTGGCAAGAGATGGGAGGCAGAGGCGCACGCACGGGAGTGAATCGAGCTGGATCCCGTGGCGGGTCGCGGCGGCCGGAGTCGAGGAAGGAGACCTCAAGGCTCTTCCAGTGGCTAGGCGTGCTCTAGGTGGAGTGTAGGGATGGTGTGGGTTCGAGTTGAGGCTCGGGGCCTCTATTTATAGGCGGATCGACGGGGTGGCCGTGAACGGAGAATCTCCGGCGAGCAATTACGGCGATGCAGTGGATTGGCAGGAGGTTTGAGTGGCCAGGCAGCATCAGTGGAGGTTACTGGTGCCGCTCCCCCGCAAATCTCGGTTGGTCTTGGCGTAATGGCGCCGGTCCACGGTGGGGTGGCCGCACGGGCACGTTGGCGGCAGAGAGCGCGCTCCGCGCCCTGCGGTTCACGACGAGAGTGGCAGCGTGTTCAGGGGAGTGGAAGGCCACGCGGCGAGCTCCGGTGGCTTGGGCGGCGCCGGGTGGCGCCGTCAGCGCCGCGCCTCTCTCTGGCAGCCGCAAAGCCGCCGCTGGCGTCGGTCACGGGGCGGCGCACCTTCTGCTGCTCGTCGCCGACGTCCGCAAGGTGCCAGACGTTCGTGCGGTGCAGAGGACAAGGGGGAGGGGACAGGGCACACGGCGACACGGCGGCACTGGTGAGATCGACGTCGGGTTCTGAAGAAAACGACAGTGCACTGAAATTTTCTCTGAACTTTACTCAACCTGAATTTGACAGTGCACTGCAGGTGTTCGACAGAAAGATTTGGCAATGAGAATTTTTTTTCTGGAGCTGGTACTTGGTGAGGTGACCACTCAATGCACCCAGAGGCTGCCTGATTTTACTTGGAATTTTTGGAAAAGGATTTGAATGAATTTCACCAAATTTGACAAATCTGGTCCAAACTTGCAGTAAGTGTAGTTTGAAAAATTTGAACTGAAGACCAGTGGATCTTCATGGATCTTGGTTGAGGGTTCAAAGGACTAGGAAGGGAAAAAGGTTTGGGGGCAAAAATCAAAACAGAAAGTGGAGCTCCTTTGTAAATCACCAATGGCTAGAATAGAAGACAGAAATTTGTTAGAATATGTTTTGAATGGAAAAATTTATATGGAGAGGTACAACTTGCTGGATTTGATGCAAAACATGATCCAAAGATGAGGGGAGGGTTAGGAGAGTGGATTTGCACTAAGGCCATGGCAAGAGAGAAAAGTAGAAAGTGGTAAAGGATTATTCCAAAAGCCATAGTGCATTTTCAAAGAGATTTTCAAAAGGTATTTTTCTCAAGTGAAAAGTATTTTGTCTTGAGTCCAAATAAAAAGCAAGAACCTCCAAGACCAAAGACAGATCTTGGGTGAATCCAAATAAAACCTTTGCCATAAAGAAGAAAAAAAATATTTGAAAGGGAGAGTTCTTTTAAAAAAAATTTAAATCACCTCCCTCAAGTCAAAAAAAATCTTTTGAAAATCCAAATAAAACTTGGGTGTCACAACACCTACCCCCTTAGGAAAAATCTCGTCTTCGAGATTTCTGCTGATCCTCAAATAGATATGGATATTCTGCCTGAAGAAAATCTTCCCTTTCCCATGTAGCTTCATCCTCTGTGTGGTTGCTCCACTGAACTCTGAAAAACTTTGTTGTTTTCTGACGGGTCCTCCGTTCAGACTCTTCTAAAATCTTTACTGGCCTCTCTCTGTAGGTGAGGTCTGGTTGCACATCAATGCTTTCATGGGGTACATGCTTCTCCGGGTTACTCACACATTTTCTCAGTTGAGAGACGTGAAACACGTCATGGACGTCTGACAGTTCCTTGGGTAGATCTAGTTGGTAGGCTACCGTGCCTCTTCGTGCCTTTACACAAAATGGTCCAATAAATCTTGGGGCTAGCTTTCCCTTAATTTTGAACCGTTGTAGACCCCTCATAGGAGACACTCGGAGGTATACGGAATCACCGGGTTCAAAGCTGACCTCACGATGCTTTTGATCATAGTAGCTCTTTTGTCGGCTCTGCGCTGTCTTCAGTCTGTCCCTGCTCTGCTTAACTTTCTCCTCGGCCTCTTTAAGCATGTCTGGGCCGAAGATACGGCTGTCACCTGTTTCTGACCAATTCAGTGGGGTACGACACCTCCGTCCGTACAATGCTTCAAAGGGTGCCATTTGCAAGCTGGCTTGGTAACTGTTGTTGTAAGCAAATTCGGCATACGGCAAACTCTCTTCCCAACTGGACCCAGAGGTGAGCACACAGGCTCTTAGCATATCCTCTAGGATTTGGTTCACACGTTCCGTTTGTCCATCAGTCTGAGGGTGGTACACTGTACTGAAAGCTAGTTGCGTGCCCAGAGCTTGTTGTAGGTGATCCCAAAATTTGGAGACAAATTGTGTGCCTCGGTCGGATATTATAGTCTTTGGGACTCCATGCAAACAAACTATACGGGAGAGATAAAGTTTGGCCAGTCTTTGTGTGGAGTAGGTAGTCTTCACGGGAATGAAATGAGCAACCTTGGTTAGTCGGTCTGTGATGACCCATATGGCGTCATTTCCGCGTTGTGATCGGGGTAATCCGACAATGAAGTCCATTCCTATTTCATCCCATTTCCACTCCGGTATCCTGTTTGGCTGGAGTAGCCCTGCTGGCTTCTGATGCTCGGCCTTGATGCGCTGACATGAATCGCAACAAGCAATAAATGTGGCTATATCTCTTTTCATACCGTGCCACCAAAATGTTTCCTGAATGTCCTTGTACATTTTGGTTCCTCCAGGATGGATCGAGTATGGGGCGGTGTGGCTTTCGGTTAAGATTTGTTGCTTGAGTTCCTCAATGTTAGGTACGCAAAGTCTGTCTCCGTACCATAATGTTCCTTCACTGTCTGTGATGAACTCTGAAGCCTTACCAAGGTCCATTTTCTTCTTTATACCTTCGATGCTGGGATGTCCCTGTTGAGCCTTCTTAATTTGTTCCACCAGGGTGGGTTGTATCTCCAGATTTGATACGGTGCCCTCAAAGACTAACATCATGTTGAGCCTAGCGAACTCTTGCTGAAACTCAGGCCTCAAGTTTTGCGGACCGTCATTGTCCGGGCTGGGGTTTCGACTAAGGGCATCGGCCACTACATTTGCTTTCCCTGGATGGTAGTGAATACCGACATCATAGTCCTTGACCAGTTCTAACCAGCGTCGTTGGCGTAAATTTAGCTCCAGCTGTGTGAAAATATATTTGAGGCTCTTATGGTCTGTATATATTTCACAGCGATTCCCCAACAGAAAGTGCCTCCACTCCTTGAGTGCATGAATAACTGCTGCTAGCTCCAAGTCATGTGTTGGGTAATTTTCCTCATGTTTTCGCAGCTACCTGGAGGCATATGCGTCAACTTTACCATCCTGCATTAGTACACATCCGAGACCTTTTCGGAATGCGTCACAATATACTTCAAAACTCTTGTGTATGTCTGGCACAGTTAAGACCGGTGCGGTTGTCAGCTTCTTCTTAAGTTCTTGGAAGCTCTGCTCGCATGCTTCCGTCCATACAAATTTCTTGTCCTTCTTGAGCAACTGTCCCATAGGTTTTGCCACAGTGGAGAATCCTTCAATAAATCTTCTGTAATATCCGGCCATTCCTAGGAAACTCCGCACATCTGTAACGTTGGCGGGTGGCTTCCAGTCAAGTATGGCTTTGACTTTTTCCGGGTCTACGGCCACGCCTTCTTGGTTCAGTATATGACCTAAGAAACCAACTTGTCTTAGCCAAAATTCGCACTTGCTAAATTTGGCGTACAACTGATGTTTCCTTAATTCTCCCAAAACAATTCTGAGGTGCTCAGCATGCTCTTCTGGTGTCCCTGAGTAAACCAGAATATCGTCAATGAATACCACAACAAATTTGTCCATGAATTCCATAAACACTTTGTTCATGAGGTGGACGAAATATGCGGGGGCGTTCGTTAGTCCAAAAGGCATCACTGTAAACTCGTATAATCCGTATCTGGAAGTGAATGCTGTCTTGGGGATATCTTCTGTCCGTACCTTTAGTTGATGATATCCCGATCTCAAATCAATCTTTGAGAATACCTTGGCTTGTGCGAGCTGGTCAAACAAATCATTTATCCGTGGTATCGGATATTTGTTTTTGATGGTGACCATATTGAGGGCTCGATAGTCTATACACAGTCTCAGTGTCCCATCCTTTTTCTTGGCGAACAACACTGGCGAACCCCAAGGTGAGGAGCTGGCCCGAATAAATCCTTTGTCTAATAATTCCTTTATCTGCTTCTTCAACTCCACCAATTCTGAGGGTGCCATTCTATAAGGCTTCTTATAGATGGGAGTGGTGCCGGGTGCTAGTTCGATGCTGAATTCTATCTCTCGGTCTGGTGGCATGCCTGGCAGTTCTTCAGGGAACACATCGGGAAACTCGCATACCACTGGAACTTTTCTCAATTCTGCAATGTCCATTTTGTTCAGTTTTGGTTGCTGTGATCGTGGCCTTTCTTGAGTTGTGACCTTTATGGTCTTGCCATGCTGGTGGGTGAGAATCATGGTCCGATTGAAACAGTCAATGAATCCTTTGTTGGTGGTCAACCAGTCCATTCCTAAAATGATATCCAGTCCTTTACTCTCCAACACGATGAGATTTGCTTGGAATTGTAGTCCTTCGAACTCAATGACCACTCCTTGGCAGTAGCCCTGAGCGATTTGCTTATTTCCGGGGGACTTGATGATCATAGATTTTTCCAAGGGAAGTATCGGAAAATCATGTTGTAAAACAAAACTCTTCGAAACGAACGAATGGGAAGCTCCAGAATCAAACAAAACCGTGGCAGGTACTGTGTTGACAGGGAACGTACCGAGCACGATGTCTAGGGCATTCCACGCCTCTTCCCTGGTCACATGGTTCAGGTGACCCTTCTTGTGGTTGTTGTTGGGATTGAAATTGTTGCGCTTGGGGGCTGGATTGTTTCCACCATTGTTTGGCTTGGGGGCCGCGTTCCTCGGCTTTGGGCATTGTTTAGCATAGTGCCCTTCTTGCCCACAAGCATAGCATGTGACCCCTGAATGGTACGTGACCTCTTTGTCCCTGGCATGAAACTGTCCGACGGGCCTTGGATCGATAGTCGTGGATCTCCTTGCTCCTGTCCTTGGAACCTCAGTCTTGCTTCGGTTGTTGCGAGCAAGAGTCGTCTTGTCCCTCTTTCGCTTACGGATATCTTCCAGACTACGGCGCTCATTCTCCAAGGTAATGGCCTTGTCCACCAGAGTCTTAAAGTCCAGAAAGGTGTGTACAATCAGTTGGCATCTTAGTGCTGGTGCCAGGCCGTCCAGGAATTTTTCCATCTTCTTGTTTTCTGTCATGTGCTCGTCGTAGGCATAACGAGATAGCTGAGTAAACTGACCATTGTATTCTGTCACTGACATGCCTCTCTGCTTCAGGTCATCAAACTCTCTCTTCTTGATTTTTATGATGCTCCTGGGGATGTGTGCCCCACGGAAGCCTTCCTTGAACTCTTCCCAAGTGATGTTGTGTTCACTGGGATGCATGTGTAGGAAGTTTTCCCACCATGCTGCAGCTGCTCCAGTAAGGTAGTGTGGTGCATAAAGCACCTTCTCATGATCTGAACACTGAGCAATAATTAGTTTCCTTTCAATGTCACGAAGCCAATCATCGGCTTCCAGTGGCCTATCAGTGTGAGCAAAAGTTGAGGGGCGAGTCTTCTGTAACTCAGATAACTTGGAATGCGGTTGATAGGGTTCGCGGTGGTTTCCCATATTGATGACATGATTCATCATCTCTTGGTGCTGTTGCTGGCTTTGCTCGAAGAGACGGCATACTTGAGACAGGGCTGCTTCGCTGTCTTGTTGACTGGACTGACCCTGAGTGAAATTGTTGCTAGTCTGTGTCCCATAAACTTCTTCTGGTTGATTGGGCATGGAGCGAGTCCACGGACGAGACATTTTTTCCAGTCTGGGGTATTATTTTGCAAAACCCATGAGAAAAACAGTGTAGTACTAGGAAAACTTTGCAAAGGAAACAATTTAAAAGACCTCAAGGTTTTCAAGGAAAACATAAGTGGTTTTGCATGTAGAAAAGACTGCTTAACACAAATCTTACACGCGAAATACAAACACATGATACAGCACTCAGGATGCGCGTACACATTCCTGACATGTTATTTAGACTAGCGCACTCCTCCAGAAAGCGGCAAACACACCAATACAAACTAGCGTACAGATAAAACAACACACCATACAAGCAGACATAACGCGCGGCTACTCGGCGCTCTCAGTTGGAGATGGTGAAGATTTCCTTCCCTTTGCCGATGGCAAGACTCAGCGGTCCAGGAGAATCAACTTCCACCTCCTCTCTAGCTGGCTCCTGGCGCGTAACGCTGCACTGCGGTGATGGCGCGGGAGCGACGGGTGGTAGAGCGGGTGCGGCAGGCGGTGCAGCTCTGACTGGAGTAGGGGCGATGACTCGGTCGAACTCCTCAGTGGTAGGCAGACGGCGAGCAGTGGCCAAAATGGCCGGTGCATAAGAGGCTGAAGACGAGACAAAAGTCAGAGGCGGTGCCGTGTGGAGAAGCTCCTTCCTGCTGGCAGGACCGCCCCGGACTAAGTCCATGCGGGCAGCCACGAGATCGTCTACGAGGTTGTCGAAAGACTCCTCCAGAGCCTTGAGATACTCCACAACCATCTCGATGGCTTCATCTCGCTCTCCCCGATGGCAGGCGAATGCATAGTGACTGGTGTAAGGCACATGGCATGGGAGGTAGCGGTAGCGACGAGTCTTCATCGTAGGAAGGATGTCCCGAAGACGAGCTATCGCCTCACGGGCAGCCATCTGCATGGCATGCCTCTCCGTAGGCATGGCCCTTCCCACAAAACGGAAGTGGCGAGCTGCAGAACGTCCTCCCTTGAATTGCACCACAGCTTGGTGCATAGACATGTCGTCGCTGAGCTTGTGCTGATAGAGCGTGAACTCCGGGCGGGCTGCTGGCCCGATCGCGAGCTTGGTGATGGAGACGAGGAGCTTGACAAACCCCTCGGGCACGTTCGTGAACACTCTATTCTCACAGCTGCTGCCAGCCATCTACAAAAGTAGGCAAAAATTCTGAGTAGTCATGTCATAAATTTATGATGACCAACAGAAAATAGCTACAATTGCAAAATGCTGAAAAAGCACAAAAGACGCTAATAACCGATTAGCGATCGCACCTAGTGGCTTCCTACAGTCAGCCTGGCTCTGGTACCAAGCTTGTCACGACCGGTTTTTCAATAATATAATTATTGAGAGACCAATCCCTTTTACGGACCAGTAAGGAAGAATTCCTTCTCACTGGTTGACAATATCATGGTCACAGAAGAAAAATACCAGGAGTACTGAATATAATACAAAGTTGAGCGGAAATTGCCCAACAATTTATTACATGCATGCCGATAAAACAAGATGGCGGATAGGGTGGCATAGCTACTAACTCACGATAATAACGGTGGTGGAAATATCACCGCGAAGCGAGTGATATGACTCCTGAAGACTACAGCTCTTCGAGCGTCGAAGCGAGGCTCGAGGAGACTTATAACGGGTGGCGGAAGCGTATATAATACAAGTGACCAATATCCGGGATCGCACAGGACTGACTGGGACTCCTCTAGGCGTCGGACGCGCTATCAAACTCTTCATCCAAGAGATCGCCTTCGTCAACATCTGGCCAAATCAACAAGCCAGGTGAGTACTATGAAAGTACTCGCAAGACAGTTCGAACATAAGATATAACAAATGTAAACATGAAGCATAAAACAAGTTAACCAATGCGTTCAGACATAGAGATAATAAGTACTGGGTGCCAAACGAGGGTCTGAAAGACTCCTCGAGAGGAAACTGCAAGAATAGTAATACTGGTGCCAAACGAGTGTCTGAATGACTCCTCGAGAGGAAACTGCAAGAATAGTAATACTGGTGCCAAACGAGTGTCTGAATGACTCCTTGAGAGGAAACTGCAAGAATAGTAATACTGGTGCCAAACGAGTGTCTGAATGACTCCTCGAGAGGAAACTGCAAGAATAGTAATACTGGTGCCAAATGAGTGTCTGAATGACTCCTCGAGAGGAAACTGCAAGAATAGTAATACTGGTGCCAAACGAGTGTCTGAATGACTCCTCGATAGGAAACTGTAGAATAATGAAAATGCCACAGTCGGACGTCTGAACGACATCACATAAAGGGCTTGTAACAGAAAATAAAGGACGAACATGCCACAGTCGGACGTCTGAGCGACATCACATAAAGGGCTTATATTGTAGCTCAACAATTCCTTAGCCCGAGAGTATAAATTATCACAAGCACGAGACAAATGTAAGGTTAGTCCATCCACAGTAATAATAATTAAATTGGGTTCACCACTTGAGCTGGATCACCGGGGAACAAGTTTTCCACGCGGATAGATATCGATATACTGATTTCACTACTTGATCATGGATACGATGACTTGGAGGAATTTGACTCTGCAGAGTTTGTACTTAACCACAGCCAACGGATTTCCGTAGTCACGGGGACTAGTTCCGTTTACGGTGTTTTGGAAGAAACACGTCTAACCAGTACACACCCATTTCAAAATTCCGAAGCCAGGGATCACCCTCGGCAACGTTCAAGAAAAACCTTGAGACGGGGAGGCTACAACCTCGCGTAGCATGGGATCAAATTTCTATACGCGCGCTCTAAGGGGGTGCCCCCCCTCTCGGTCCCAACCGGAAACACCCATGCCCCCTGACCGGATGACTGGCTTTAATCCTGGGCCAAGGTACCATCATCCCGGCCCCTCTGTTTGGTGTGTACACGGAAAGAGGTTACCAACTTACTAAACCGCATCTTGGCAAAGAAACACGTGGTAGCACGGAAGGGGAAAAAGAACGATAACGTAACTCCGTCCACGTTAACGTCGGAAGTTGTCGGATGACGCAAGGCTGGTATGCTACAACAGTACCACCTTGCTGCCCTTCATGTCACCACATGATTAGGCCATCTCTCATCAGAGATCATCGCAACTTTGGAACATGCGGGTAGTTACCTCACAAGCAACGGGGAACTCACCGATACTCGTATGCCATGCACAAATTTTCACGCAAACATGCAAAACACCTGTCATATCAAAGGTTCAAACATGCTTGCCTGGTTCGGAGAAGTCGGAGTCTAGCTCGGCGAAGTTCGCGGCTCCGCCACCTCTTCCGGAACCTACGGCAATACGAAAACGGGTACTAACGTGAAAACCAACGCGTGCACAGAAATTTCTCCAAAAATTTTCCAATAAATCCCGTAAAAAAACTAGACAAAATTTTAAGAAGGTCAGAAAAAGAATCACTCAAAAATTCCTTTTTATTAAAAAGTTATAAAGGTTTCTGTCCAGGGACTTATCTGTAATGAAACAGAAAAGTTTCAGGGTTTTAACTGAGAAAACAGAAAACGGTTCGATTGGAAATGCGCAAACTCAAGAGGGGAAGCGTATTTGCCCGAAGGCGCCAACAGAAAACGGTTCGAGGGAGAATAGAACAGAGGCTGACATGGGGGGTCCCACATGTCAGGTTTAAAACGGCTCGCCGGCGCCCGAAGACTGCGGTGGACGCCGACGTCGAACCACGGCGAGTCAGGAGGATCGGAGGGTACCAAGAGCTTCAGCGTGTCCTCCCGCGTCGGTGGGTGGTGGACTCGACTGTCAAAGAGCACCACGTCGACGGCGACACTTTCTCCGGCGGACGGCGGCTCGGGTGGTGGTGGAGAACTCCGGTGGAGGGCTGCAAACTTCGAATTGAAGCGCGGGTCAGAAGGAGGGATGCATAGTGAAGCTACTGGCAAGAGATGGGAGGCAGAGGCGCACGCACGGTAGCGAATCGAGCTGGATCCCGTGGCGGGTCGCGGCGGCCGGAGTCGAGGAAGGAGACCTCCTCGAGGCTCTTCCAGTGGCTAGGCGTGCTCTAGGTGGAGTGCAGGGATGGTGTGGGTTCGAGTTGAGGCTCGGGGCCTCTATTTATAGGCGGATCGACGGGGTGGCCGTGAACGGAGAATCTCCGGCGAGCAATTACGGCGATGCAGTGGATTGGCAGGAGGTTTGAGTGGCCAGGCAGCATCAGTGGAGGTTACTGGTGCCGTTCCCCCGCAAATCTCGGTTGGTCTTGGCGTAATGGCGCCGGTCCACGGTGGGGTGGCCGCACGGGCACGTCGGCGGCAGAGAGCGCGCTCCGCGCCCTGCGGTTCACGACGAGAGTGGCAGCGTGTTCAGGGGAGTGGAAGGCCACGCGGCGAGCTCCGGTGGCTTGGGCGGCGCTGGGTGGCGCCGTCAGCGCCGCGCCTCTCTCTGGCGGCCGCAAAGCCGCCGCTAGCGTCGGTCACGAGGCGGCGCACCTTCTGCTGCTCGTCGCCGACGTCCGCAAGGTGCCAGACGTTCGTGCGGTGCAGAGGACAAGGAGGAGGGGACAGGGCACACGGAGACACGGCGGCACTGGCGAGATCGACGTCGAGTTCTGAAGAAAACGACGGTGCTCTGAAATGTTCTCTGAACTTTACTGAACCTGAATTTGACAATGCACTGCAGGTGTTCGACAGAAAGATTTGGCAATGAGAAATTTTTTCTGGAGCTGGTACTTGGTGAGGTGACCACTCAATGCACCCAGAGGCTGCCTGATTTTACTTGGAATTTTTGGAAAAGGATTTGAATGAATTTCACCAAATTTGACAAATCTGGTCCAAACTTGCAGTAAGTGTAGTTTGAAAAATTTGAACTGAAGACCAGTGGATCTTCATGGATCTTGGTTGAGAGTTCAAAGGACTAGGAAGGGAAAAAGGTTTGGGGGCAAAAATCAAAATAGAAAGTGGAGCTCCTTTGTAAATCACCAATGGCTAGAATAGAAGACAGAAATTTGTTAGAATATGTTTTGAATGGAAAAATTTATATGGAGAGGTACAAATTGCTGGATTTGATGCAAAACATGATCCAAAGATGAGGGGAGGGTTAGGAGAGTGGATTTGCACTAAGGCCATGGCAAGAGAGAAAAGTAGAAAGTGGTAAAGGATTATTCCAAAAGCCATAGTGCATTTTCAAAGAGATTTTCAAAAGGTATTTTTCTCAAGTGAAAAGTATTTTGTCTTGAGTCCAAATAAAAAGCAAGAACCTCCAAGACGAAAGACAGATCTTGGGTGAATCCAAATAAAACCTTTGCCATAAAGAAGAAAAAAAATATTTGAAAGCGAGAGTTCTTTAAAAAAAAATTAAATCACCTCCCTCAAGTCAAAAAAAATCTTTTGAAAATCCAAATAAAACTTGGGTGTCACAGTAAGCCGCTGGCAATGATGGATTATGAGACATAAAGATTATAAACTGGACGAGAGCCGGTGGAATAACTTACCGAAGATTGCGGCAACCATCTGGGACACGTGGCGCTTTAAGCCGGAGAGCTCGGTGGTTGTCTCTGTCAGAGCCTTCTCCGCCTGTTCGGCCCGGCTCACCAGAGTAGCCTTCTCTTCGGCCCAAGCTTTCCGTTCAGCTTCAAAGTCCTTTTTCAGCTTCTCTTGAGCAGCAATACTGGACACAAATTTGGCGTTGGCCTTCCGGGTCTCAGTTTCTTGCGTCCTCAGGCGGGTCTTTAGATCGGAGATGTCAGCCTCAAACTTCTTGCAAGCAGCCTGCATAATTTCCAGGTTATAGTATGAACAGTTACTATGCAAATTTAAAGTCCCAAGCGTTTTCCAAGCAAAGACACTTGGCACTTGGGGGCTAATGCATATCGAACGTTTCTATCTACAAATTACCGTTTCATGGAAGTAAGTCGGAACTTAAATCTACAACATATTCAATCATAAGTCGTCGACTTAGGGGCTAGTATGGTAAAGATAACTATGCAGTAAGCAAGAAGAGTGGTACCTCAAACTTCTGCTGAATCTGATTCACCATGTCGATCTCTAAGTCCCGGCTCTTGTGCACCTGACTGACATAGCCGGAGACGATCTCTCCGATGCTCAGATTGGCATAGTCGGTGAGGTCCAGATTAGCCCGACGGCGCTCTAGCAGCTCTTCTTTGGCGGAGCACTTGGCCAGTGCAGTGGGTCTCCCCGGCTCAACAAACTCCGTCCGGGTGATTACCACGTCCGGGTCATCGGCCGGGTGAGCCAGGCTGGAGGTCTCCGGGTTAGCAGAAGTTTCTGCGATTGGCTTGTCGGTTGGAGCGACGGCTGCAGGAGCAGAGGCAACTGGCGGTTCTTGAGCTGCAGCCTCCGGTTCAGGCAAGTCCGGCTCTTCGACCGGCTTGTTCTTTTTCGCCCTCTTGCTGAGCTTTGCCTGGGCACTGAAAGGACAAAAAGGTTAGTACAAAAGTATGAGTAAAGATAAGCACAACAAGAGATGATCATCATTACCCGGGTACGGTCTTGAAGGCCGGCAGGTTTGATTGCATCGAGTCACCAGAGGAGGGTGAGGTTTCCTGATAGTTTGAATCAGAAGAATTGAGCGGTTGACGTATAACACCCGCCAAAGGATGAAAAGGGTACAAGTGGCAGATAACCTCGGTCCGGCGTTTCCTCGACGCGTCAGGTAAACCGGAGGAGAGGTCAGCGTCCTTGTTGGTCCGGGTGTGCCGCCGGCTCTCATGAATCTGTTGCTTCAAAAGAAATTGAGGATCTTGATAAGCTAAAGGATGTGAAAATCTTACTTTTCGGGTTACCCTTCGGACTTTCAGCCTTGGCAAGGGCTCCGAGTCGGAGGAAACTGTCATTACCTCTTCAACCATCGGGTTACTTGCTCCGGTGTCATCCTGTTGATGAACAGTATTGATAAGGTGGACAGAAATAAACAACAAATACAACAAGAGCTTATAGGCTCAGGAGTTACCTCTGACTCGGAGCTGTCGCTTAGTTGCAGCAGCTCTGAAGCAGTAGGCCTACTTCCCTTCTTACGGGGAGCGGCTCTCTTGGCGGCTTTCTTAGCCTTCCTGGCCTTCTTGGCCGCCTCATGGTCATATTTGACCTTCCAGAATTTGTCATCAGCCTGAAAAATACAATGACGATTTCTTAAGGTTCAGATGAAAGCTATCTATAGAAAAAAAATAAGATGTTCAGATCAGCGGCTTATCGCTGGGGCCGGGTTGGTCTTGCAGAAGGGGCTTAAGCCGGTCCTCCCGCAGTCTGCCAAGCTCTCGTTCAACAGAGCCTTGGTCATGTCCTCAGCAACGTCTTCAGGAAGATCGTTGCGGCTGTGTCTCAGCGGGTCATCTTTCCGGCCCGTGTACTCACACATTAAGCCGGGGCGGCGGCTTAAGGGGATCACCCGCCATGAGATCCAGACTCGGACCAGATCAATGCCGTTGAGGCCGTTGCCCAGGAGAGCCTTGATCTTGTTGATGGTGGGGATCAGAGGTTGACGCTCCGCCTGAGTTAACTTGTCTGATAGAGGGTGAGTTGGTTCCAGACGCGAAGGACGAGAGCCGGGCAGCGGGCTCTCGTCAGCCGGCGACGTGTCTTGGCAGTAGAACCATGTCTGGTTCCAGTCCTTTGGGTGGCTTGGTGGCTCGGCGTAAGGAAAAAGGCAGTCTCTCCGTCGCTGAATGGAGATGCCACCAAGTTCTAAGCTCGGCCCGTTGGCACACTCGTTCTGACGGTTCAAATAGAACAGCTCTCTAAAGAGCAGAAGGCTGGGCTCCTCTCCAAGGTAGACCTCGCAAAACACTTGGAAGTTGCATATGTTCGACACCGAATTGGGTCCTATATCTTGTGGCCGCAGGTCAAAGAAATTCAGTACGTCTCTGAAGAACTTTGAGCCGGGCGGTGCGAAGCCCCGGCTCATGTGATCCGCAAATATTACCACCTCCCCGTCCTTTGGCTGTGGTCTCTCCTCTGACGGGTCAGGGGCGCGGTAGGACATAACGTCCTTCTTGGGCAGGTAACCCGACTTCACGAAATCTGCTAAGGTCTCATCGGTGACGTTGGACCTCATCCAATTGCATGTGATGGGAGCTTTGGGAGCTTTGGGAGGCATGGTGAAAGTCGGAAGCCTATGATAAAAGGAAATGTCCGGTTTAATTGTAAGCCGGAGGAAATTTACAGTTCAATGTTTAAAATGGCGGCTTATGGAGGGGCCTAATGACATATATCTAAGTGCATCGGGTTATCTAAGCCGCTGGAGGTATTGAGAGTAACTCAAATCGTCTACAGCCTTGTTGTAAGTAAGCCGGAAAATTTTACGGCGCGTGGCTTCTTTTGAGCCGGAAGGTTTTACAGTGCATGGTTTCTTTAAAGCCGGAAATGTAAACCGCCATGACTCAGCAGGTGCAAATTTTCACTAAGTGTGGTGAAAACAGATTTCACACAGTGCAGTAACTAATTTGGATCAAAACGGTCGGCTAAAAAGGAAAGTTTCTAGACCTAAAACAGGCGCAGAAGAAGTTCGCGGGTTCGAACGGAGACTCTATGCAGTAAAAAGGAATCTATGTGCATTGGGAATGTGAGTGAAACAGCTACCGCAGCGGTTCTATACAAGTCTAAGATCAAGAAGAATCAAATCTACTGACAACCCGCGAAGAACGGTGAAGAACACGGGAAGAACAGGAAGAACCCTACTGCAGATCTGTTCTACGGGGCAGCAAGGACTTACAGGTGCTGGTGAGTCGCGGAGGTCGCCGCCGTTTTCTCTGGACGCAACAGGTTGATGCGGCGGCCGGAGTCGGCGAGGACGAGAAGAACCGCGGTGGCGACGGCAACGGAGCTCGAGCGGAAGAACAGTGGCGCGAGGAGGAAGACGGGTGGCTGAAGGCTCATCGGGCCGGGCTACTTATAAGGGCAAGCTCATAAGTGGGCGCGAGAAACGAGGAGACCACGGCGTGGTTATCTCCCCATAAAACGCCTCGATTTTCAGGATGGCAGTAAAGATAAGATCCGTTGCGGATATGGTGGAGTAAAAAATGGACTTAATGGAAGATGACGTCACGACGGATTACCCGGAAACCAGAGGATGACGTCACGCCGGGTTATGGCCTTCACACAAACGTAAGCCGGAGATTTTTCTGTCGAAAGGATTGAAGATTGACATGAGCCGGCTCAAATCAATCTGGGGCCTAATGTTGAGGATATAACCCTTAGAGTCACCCGCTCGGCGGGGCCGAGTTACACATAAGGGTCATCACCTGAAGCCCGGCGCCAAGCTTGAAGACGGCGGGCCGAAGATGGGCTTAAGACCCGGAGATGGCTTAAGGCCCATAGTTACAACCGCCATTATGGTAGAACTTGTAGCGTAAGGCAAGAATAGTTGAGAGTCCAAGCCGGACACTCTTATGAGCTGGCCGGGACTCTGAGAGCTGCTGGGCGTCAACCTCCCTATATAAAGGGACGACCCGGCAGCGGTTTAGGGGACAAGAAAGATCTCATCGAGAGCCAGACATAGCAGTTAAGCTCCCTGGTCATCGAAACCCTAATCAATACCACCTCAACTGGACGTAGGCTTTTACCTTCACCGTAAGGGGCCGAACCAGTATAAACCCTCGTGTTCCTTGTCCCGCTTAACCCCTTCAAGCTTCCTGGCGGCGATGGCTCCACGACTAAGTCCTAGCTTGAGGACATCTGCCGTGACAACTCCACGACTTTGTACTGATCTTGAGAATTACAATACCTATTATCAAACTCCTCCAAATTATGGTGAATACGTTCCACTAGTGCACGTGTTGAACCACAATAACTTCTATGGAGATACCCAGGTAAGATTTTTTTACTGTTACGACATCCGTGCATCTTTTGCATACTTCTAAAACTAGTACATCATTGCTAACTACGAAGTTATTACTATGTTTTTCAACAGAAAATCCTGATGGATTGTGTGCCTCATCTGATGTATCAGAATGGTCGCCTTGATGTTCTGAACATACAGCCAGGTCATCCTACGGATCTCACCTGTGCATATCGGATTTCTAAAACCGGTGAACACATGCTAATCAAAGAATGGAAAAAATGTTTGGACACTCGTAAGGAGGTTCTTGGAAGAGACATTAAGCGAAAGGCAAGAATTGGAGACATGATAATCTCCATTCTCCATAATGGAGAGTCAGGTGCTATCTTGTTTTTTGCTATTTTACCTTAGAGAATATAGTATGTCCTAAGAGAATGTAGTAGGTCCTATGAGGTACAATATGTTTATTATGTGGTACAATGTGTTAGAGTTGATGATGAGGAGTAGTTGTGATTATGACTAGTGACCAACTTGCTATGTGATGTCTCATTGATGAAAACGATGATCATGAGGACGTTTTATATGACAATGATGTATTATGATGATAAGTTGTTAATGATATGATGATGATTTTTATTATATTATTGGGTGAAAGAACCACGGATTAGTTTCAAGTGGATGTCCATCCACTTGAAACTAGTCCACGGTTCTTCCACCCTGTGATGTAATAACTCATTATGATGTAAAAACAATCTCTAAATTGCTGCTGTATGAAAACTTGTATAAAGGTGTATGAATACAACATGAAATAAAAGTAAAATACGGAATAATAGTAGTAGCGCGGGCAGAGAGAAGCGCTACTAGTAATTACCAGTAGCGCTCTTTGATGAAAGCGCTACTACTAAGTCGACATAGCAGTAGCATGGGTTAACAGACGCTACTGCTAACCTTTAGCTGTAGCGCCTTACTAGTAGCGCGGTAGCCAGCGCTACTGATAGGCATTATACCCGCGCTACTGATAGGGTTTTCCCTAGTAGTGATTTGTTCACCCACCGTTTGCTATTTTTCTCGAGAGAAGCCACTAGTGAAACCTACGGCCCCGGGGTCTATTTTCTCATCATATACTTTCAGATCTATTTTGCTATTTGCCTTTTTATTTATTTGCAACTTTTATTTTTGGATCTATTAAACCAAAAATACAAAAATACCTTGCTGAACTTTATTTTATTTGGCGATCTATCTATCAATTTATTACAACTTTCTCACGTCCATTTGCCAATTTCTGGCGATGTTGCCCGAAAGGGATTGACAACCCCTTTAATACGTAGGGTTGCGAGTATTTGTTATTTGTGTGGAGGTACCGTTCACGTAGTGTTGCGTGGTTCTCCTACTGGTTCGATAACCTTGGTCTCATCACTGAGGGAAATACCTACCGTTGTTGAGTTGCATCATCCCTTCCTCTTTGGGGAAATACCGACGTAGTTCTAGCAGACATCAAAAGGAATTTCTGGTGCCGTTGCCGGGGAGACATCATCAACATCTACCAGGTTCCTAATCACAACTCTCATCTCCTTGCAATTTACATTATTTGCCATTTGCCTCTCGTTTTCATCTCCCCCACTTCACAAAAATTTGCCATTTTATTCGCCCTCTTTTTCATTAGCCGTTTTTTTGCCGGATCTGTTTTTTAGTGCAATCTTGTTGCGTAGTCACAATGACTCAAGAGAACACCAAGTTGTGTGATTTCTCCAATACCAACAACAATGATTTTATTAGCACTCCGATTGCTCCTCCCGCCACTAGTGCGGAGTCTTGCGATATTCATACTGCTTTGTTGAATCTTGTTATGAAAGATCAATTTAACGGTACTCCTAATGAGGATGCCGCGTCCCATCTTAACACATTCATGGAATTATGCGATATGCAAAAGAAAAAAGATGTGGACAATGATGTTGAGAAGTTGAAATTATTTCCGTTTTCTTTGCGAGATCGTGCAAAATTTGGTTTTCTTCTTTGCCTCGCAATAGTATCGATTCTTGGGATAAGTGCAAGGACGCTTTTATTACTAAGTATTTTCCGCCCGCAAAAATTATTTCCCTTAGAACCCAGATCATGAATTTCAAGAAACTTGAACACGAGCATGTTGCACAATCTTGGGAAAGGATGAAATTGATGCTAAAGAATTTCCCAACTCATGGGTTAAATCTCTGGATGATCATACAAATTTTTTATGCGGGGTTGAATTTTGTTTCTCGTAATCTTTTAGATTCCGCCACGGGTGGTACTTTTATGGAAATTACTTTGGGTGAAGCCACCAAATTTCTTGATAATATCATGGCAAATTATTCTCAATGGCATACCGAAAGAGCTCCTACTAGTAAAAAACGTTAATTCGGTTGAAGAAATTTCTTCTTTGAGTGAAAAAGTTGATGCTCTTATGAAATTGGTTGCTAATAAAAGTGCTCCTATTGATTTTAATGATGTGCCTTTGGCTACTTTGATTGAGCAAAATAGTGCTGCCATAGATGTGAATTTTGTCTCTCGAAATAATTTCAATAACAATGCTTATAGAGGTAATTTTAATCCTAGGCCTTTTCCTAGTAATTTCTCTAATAATTATGGCAATTCCTATGGTAATCCTTCTTATTATAATAATAGGAACACCTCTGATCTTGAGAATAATATTAAAGAATTTATCAATACTCAAAAGGTTTTTAATGCTACAATGGAAGAAAAGTTGAATAAGATTGATGATTTGTCTAGAAGTGTTGATAGAATTTCTCATGATGTAGAAAATCTCAAGATAAAATTTTTTGTGCCTTAGGTTGAGGAATCAATTAAAGCTCTTTATGTTTCTATGGATGAAAGTAAGAAAAGAACCGCTATGCTTAGAGCTAGAAGAGAATTTTTAGAAAAAGCGTGTTCTAGTGATTGCTTTCATAAAAGTGATGAAGATCTTAAAATTATTGGTGTTTCTTATATTGATTCCTTGTTTAGTAAAATTAAAATTTATGATAAAGGGACTGGAGAAGAGTCAACTTTAGTTAGAAGGCGTCCCGATAATTCGGAGGGTGAAAATCTTGTTGAGAAAATTGATAAAAGTGGGTTTGAAGAGGTCAAGACTTCTAGTGATGTGCCCACTCTTTTGGATTACAAAGACTTTAATTATGATAGTTGCTCTTTGATTGATTGTATTTCTTTGTTGCAATCCATGATGAATTCACCCCATGCTTATGAACAAAATAAAGCTTTTACTAAACATATTGTTGATGCTTTGATGAAAGCTTCGGAAGAAAAGTTGGAATTAGAAGTTTCAATTCCTAGAAAATTGCATGATTAGTGGGAACCTACTATCAAATTCAAGATTAAAAATTATGAGTGTTTTGCTTTATGTGACTTTGGTGTTAGTGTTTCTACAATTCTGAAATCTTTATTTGATGTGTTTGGTCTTACCGATATTGAAGAATGTTCTTTAAATTTGCACTTGGCGGATTCTACTATTAAAAAGCCTATGGGAAGAATTAATGATGTTATTATTCTTGCAAATAGGAATTATGTGCCCATAGATTTTATTGTTCTTGATATTGATTGCGATCCATCTTGTCCAATTATTCTGGTAGACCGTTTTTACGTACTATTGGTGCCGTGATTGATATGAAAGAAGGCAATATTAAATTTCAATTTCCACTAAGGAAGGGTATGGAACACTTCCCTAGAACAAGAATTAGGCCACCATATGTATCAATCATGAGGGCATCTTATGGATCTCGAAGCAAAGATGACAATACGTAGATCCTTGCTTTATGCCTAGCTAGGGGCGTAAAACAATAGCGCTTGTTGGGAGGCAACCCAACTTGTATATTTTTTTCCTTTTTGGTTTTCTTGATGTTTTCAATAAAATACCCAATTATGCCTCTGGTTAGAAGTGTTTTTGTGGTTTAAATTAGTGTTTGTGCCAAACAAAGCCTTTAGGATCTTGTTGGGTGTTAGTTGATTTGATCTTGTTGAAAAACAGAAACTTTTACGCTCAGAAAAATAATTTTAATAAATCACAAAAACGTGCTTTTGTTCTGAATGTTTTACACAAGATTGATATACAAATTTTCCATGTTGTCCTAATTTTTCAGAATTTTGGGAGTTACAGAAGTATTCGAAGTTCTCAGGTTGCTACAGACTGTTCTGTTTTTGACAGATTCTGTTTTCTTTGCGTTGTGTGCTTGTTTTGATGATTCTATGGTTTTCTTTGAAGAGTTTTTGCCATAGAAAAGTTGGAATACAGTAGATATAATGCAAAAATAAAATATGAATGGGTTTGCAACAGTACTTATAGTAGTGGTTTGCTTTCTTATACTAACGGATCTCACGAAGGTTTTGTTGAGTTTTGTGTGATTGAAGTTTTCAAGTTTTGGGTGATGTTACGATGGATGAAGGAATAAGGAGTAAGAAGAGCCTAAGATTTGGGATGCCCATGGAATTCCAAGCTATTATCCAAACAGAAGCAAGCAACTAAGCTTGGGGATGCCCGAGTGGCATCCCCTCTTTCTTCTAACGACCATCGGTATTTTACTCGGAACTATATTTTTATTTGTCACATACTATGAGTTTTGCTTGGAGCGTCTTGTATGATATGAGTCTTTGCTTGTTTTCCTTTTTTTTAAGTCTTGAATACTTTCTGGACACACCTATTTGAGAGAGCCAAAATTATGCCATGACTTGTTAGAATTGCTCTCTATGCTTCACTTAAATCTTTGTGAACTATGGAATTGCTCTAGTGCTTCACTTATATCTTTTTGAGCACGGTGTGCTTTGTTAATTTTTAAGAAATTCTCTCTTGCTTCACTTAAATTAATTTGAGAGAAAGAAATGTCATGCTCATGATCTTCATTATATTTGTTTGAGCTTATCAAAAGAAACACATGAAAATTAGGCCCAAAGTGATGGATATCCAAGAAGGATATAATAAAAACTTACATGAAGATCATTGGACAAAATAAACTTGATTCCTTGTAATAGTATTGAGATATGATGATGTGATATGTGCGTCATGTTGATGAGTAATTGTGCTTTAGTAAGAATATTGGTGTTAAGGTTTGTGATTCCCTATGCAAGCACGAAAGTCAATAGTTATGCAATGAAATTAAATCCTACTTGTGGTGCATTATTCGTAGTTAATTATGCTCAATGCTCGCTGATGAGATTTTTCGTTTCTTGGTTGGTCGGTTCTCAATCTTTTGCTAGCCTTCATTTTGCACTAAGTATGATCACTACTTGTGCATCCAAAATCCTTTAAACCAGTTTTGCCATATGAGTCTACTATACCTACCTATATGCGGTATTTTCGTGCCGTTCTAAGCAAATTTGCATGTGCCATCTCTAATTTTCAAAATAAATTTCTCTTTTGTGTGCTCGTACCGCTCATGAAACGGTATGGGGTGGCTAATATATTTCCATACTAGATATGTTATTCTCACGATGAGTGTTTATTCACTTGTCATTGCACGAGAGTAAGGCAAAGGTATTAGGGATGCCCAGTCCCGAAATGAAAAATGAATTTACTTTATGTTGTCAAATAATAAATTCCTTGGAAAGTGTTGGTATGGAAGGCACCCGTGGATACGGTTAGCCATGGAAAGTGAAAGTATGGTGGAAAATGGGATGAACTTTAATTTCTGTTTGGGAACTGTCAGTGTCAAAACCGGCGGATCTCGGGTAGGGGGTCCCGAACTGTGCGTCTAAGGCGGATGGTAACAGGAGGCGGGGGACACAATGTTTACCCATGTTCGGGCCCTCTCGATGGAGGTAATACCCTACTTCCTGCTTGATTGATCTTGATGATATGAGTATTACAAGAGTTGATCTACCACGAGATCGCAGAGGCTAAACCCTAGAAGCTATCCTATGATTCTGATTGTTGTTGTCCTACTGACTAAACCCTCCGATTTATATAGACACCGGAGGGGGCTAGGGTTACACAGAGTCGGTTACAAGGGAGGAGATCTACATATCCGAACTGCCAAGCTTGCCTTCCACGCAAAGGAGAGTCCCACCCGGACACGGGACGAAGTCTTCAATCTTGTATCTTCATAGTCCAACAGTCCGGCCAAAGGATATAGTCCGGCTATCCGAGGACCCCCTAATCCAGGACTCCCTCAGTAGCCCCTGAACCAGGCTTCAATGACGATGAGTCCGGCGCGTAGATTGTCTTCGGCATTGCAAGGCGGGTTCTTCCTTCGAATACTCCATAGAAGATTTTGAACACAAGGATAGTGTCCGGCTCTGCAAAACAAATTCCACATACCACCGTAGAGAGTATAATATTTCCACAAATCTAATCTGCTGACAACTTTTCATAACGTGACATCACACCACGGCCTGGTCATTATTCAAACCGTTTTCTCAACCAGCTACTGCACATATTGCGAGGCGGTTTTCTTGGCACGTCTTATCGAAGCAGAGATCGTGTCCCCTTATCACGGGATTCTCATCAATACGGGTATGGGTAACCCAACCGTGCCTATTGGTATGACTCCTCGATTTCAGGCAAGTTCCAAACGGCCACGCGGAGGACGCTTTATATTCACCCTCTTTATAAAGGGGCCAAGGCTTGTCCTTTTCTTCTCGCGCTCGATCCTTCCCTTCCCCCACCTTGAATTCCAACACCCAAGGCTCGGGCTAAGCGCTTCGGACCTCCAATTATGTCCGGATCCAACCTTCAAGGTCGGTGGATGGCCTCCTCTATCACAGAGGAGGACATCAAGAAGCTAAGAGAAGCCAGGTATCTGACCGCCGAAATCTCGCACAGGCTGCCTGCTCAAGGACAGGTCATGCCCACTCCCGAACCCAGCGAGAGCGTCGTATTTGTTTCCCACTTCCTCCGAGGGCTAGGCTTTAGTCTTGATCCCTTTGTTAGAGGGCTTATGTTCTAATATGGGCTCGATTTCCATGATCTGGCTCCGGATTCCATCCTTCACATCTCATCGTTCATCGTCGTGTGTGAGGCCTTCCTCCGCATCACCCCACACTTCGGCTTATGGCTCAAGACCTTCAATGTGAAGCCGAAGATGATCAATGGGTGACACGCATAATGCGGAGGTGCCATAATAAGCAAAGGCGCCGATGCTCCATGGCCAAAGGGTTCCTTCCCGGAGGTGTCCAGCTTATGGCTGGGAGTGGTTTTACATCACAGCTCCCCGAGGTACCAAGTGGGTAGCCGCCCTGCCTTTCGCTCAGGCCCCCCGCCACAACTGGCGTCATGGGTCAACAAGGGGCTAGACTGGGGGCCAGTAAATGATGTGCCGACATTACAGAGTCGCATCCGAGATCTCCTCCAGAGAGATATCAACCTTGTCAAGGTAATGCAAGTTATGCTAGTTCGTCGAGTCCTGCCTTGCAAACGTCGACCTCTCCGTATGTGGGAGTTCAACCCGGAAGGACCGCGAACTATTCAGCAATTCTTCGGTGTGACGCTCGAAGAGATGTATGGATTGTTCTTCGGATCACGAATAAAGTGTCCGGACACCACCGAGGATGCGGGTCTGAGCTGCAATCGTCCAGACACCCATGTAAGTAATTCCGCAACCAAACACGCTGTCTTTTTACTTATCACAACATCATTCTGAAAAGTCGCTCTTTGACCAGGACTGGATAAAAAAGGCGAAGATGATCAAGTGTTCGGCCCCCCTTCCCAAAGGCTCACCGGATCTTGTACTAGCCAGGATGCTTGAGCTTGCACCTTATCAAGCGCCATCAGGGGAAGATAAAGGGAGGAATGAAGAAGCCGTGAGTGGGCCTCACGCATTACTCATCCGAACCGGGGGAATTAGTGTCTCTGCGAAGGAGGATAATCGGGGAGAAGAATCTGAAATTCCCTCTCCCCAAGGAAGGAAAAGGACCGCCTCTGAAGACTTGGAAACAAAGGTCTCCAAGTGAGGGAAGAAACCTTCGCCAAGGGGCCTTGCCCCGGAGGGCTTTCTTACCGCACAATGCCCTCAAGGGGATCAGTCCTCCACCGAGCTGTAAGTAAACAAGAGTGCTTTATAGTAAATATATCCTGCTTTATTTCTGAGGACGATAACCGAGACGTATGTCTTGTAGTTCGAATCGTAGCCCTTCTCAACAGAGTTCGTCTTCGGGGGATCTTCTTCCGGAGATGATGGAGAGCGAAACGCCTCCCCGCCTCGAGGGGCGGATGACCCTGAGGTGTCGTCACAGAGGCTTTCTCCTGATCCGCCAAGGCCAGAAGGTAACCCTTCGGCCACCCAAAGTCCGGAGTATTCGGCTCCTAAGGAGAGCAAAAAAAAGAGTCTGGGACTGTCCGGTGCACAACCGGACGTGCTGATGGGTCTTCTGGAGCAAGCGGCTATCTCAGAGGCGCGTCGTACTTTAATGGGGACGGTGGTTGAAAGAATTTCATCTGCCAAAAGTGGATTGCATGAAGCTTTTATGAGCCTACGAAGAGGCTTTGAGGTACGCAAAGTAACATATATATTTTTGACGGTACCGCACACGCTAAGTGTGCTCTGTACAGATAGTAGCCCTTGAGACTCTGGTTGCCGTCCAAAGGTGGCAAATAGAGGATCATAGTCCCAGGTAGTGATCGTGCTGCTTACATGTGCAGGCGGCTGAGGGACCGGAGGCTGGCCGGACTGAGTTTGCCGAACTAAGGGGGCAGCTTGACGCCGCAGATGCCGACATCGCGCTTGTGAACAAGCGGCCTGACGAGGCACAGGGTATGTATTTCCGGGTGGCCAACAAATATTAAGAGGAGCATGATGCTAGTATCTATAATATGTTATTTATTGCAGATGGAGCTGCCGCCGTGGAGACCCTTCGGGCGGAACTTGCCCACGCCAAGGAACAAGCCAGGAGAAGTGATGCGGCCGCCCTAAAGGTGGCCGAAGAGTTAAAAACCGAACAGGCTGCTCATCGCCAGAACGAAGATAAAATAGCCAAGATGGCTATTGAGCTGAAGGATGCCGCCGACCGGTATGAGCTTCTTGAAAAGGAAAGCCAGGCAAAAATGGCGGACCTGGAGAAAGCCATGGTAGCAGCCAAGGAAGCCTGCTCTAAAATCAGAGCGGCGAAGGAGGAGCTTCGTCAAGCCGGAGATATCACGGCAGGGAAGCCCTTTTTGTTATGGTCGAAGTTTGGAGATCCGAAGTATGCCCCTCTGGATCAGTTATGGAGTGCTGCAGACGCGTATTCGGACTTGGCAACGAGTGCTGCTGATGCGACTGAGTTTTTCAAGGATCAAAAAGATCACGAAGTGGAAAAGTTGTTCTGGTCGCAGTTCAGTGCTGCAACGCGTCCACTGCTGTTAAATGAACAAATGGCCGAGTGGCTGAACTCCATAGATTGTCCGGGCTTGCCATGAGGTCTATCGTGGATCATCTTTGGCCAGAAGGACCAAGGCCGAATAGTTATTTTAGTTTAGTGCAACGATTCCTTGGTGTTGTGCCGCATATCGACGCTGTGAAGAGGTCGGCATGCATAGAGGGTGCGCGGATGGCTCTTGCCCGTGTTAAGACATACTAGGCAGAGATGAAGGCCACCGCTATTGCAACCCAGGGTCCGGCCGTAGGCCAGGTCTGGGCCGAGCACTATTTTGAAGAAGTCCTAGAAGGTGCTCGTTTAATAGAGGCTCAGTGCTCGAAGAATATCATGTTCGAGTGACATGTATCCCGATTGTAAAAATAATGCTATTTGAATTATGAAGGATGTGTTTATACTTGTGCCTGAAAGTATTATTATGCCTCCTGTGCGGCCATTTATGTATATATGTATATATATATAACCTAAAAGTTTGCAGTCGTCGGCTTCAGCCCCCACGCATATAATGCGGGGGTGTTCGGAAAAGTGTGTATTCACACTTGATCCAACGTCTTGGTCCATTAAGGAGGTGATAACTCGGCAAACAAGGCAATCGGATTATATTGCTTTAACACTTTCACTTAGCCATAGGAGTTTGACAGTGGGGCTACTATATAGCCCCTGGTACTTCCGCGCTCATCCGAATACGAGGCACGTACATACATGGCTGGGAAATGGCCCTTCGTTAATGCGGAGGAATCGCGAAGATTCCGCTGGGTCATCGAGTGGTTGACCAGTCTCGTGCTTTATCATGACAGTCAGTTTTCGGCTTTCTCTACTGAGGTGCTCATCCAGATGAACCGGGGCACAATCGCAGTAGTTCTCCTGGTGCCACCTTAGCCGATAGAGCGGAACGTAAGGTAGCAAAACACAGGAGCCGAGTAAACCCAACTATTGACCAAAGACATGATTCGGAGCTGATGCATATAAGGCCAAACTCGCGACGCCGAACACTCCCTAAGGTATTCGGACTTTACAACATATACCGGGCTGAGTAACGCCCTTGATAATGAACCCTGAATTTTCAGGTACGTGCATTAGTCTGACGTGGCGAAATGTGAATAACGCCAGCATCCCTCTTGGTTGTGTTGAGTATCCGGAGGGTGTGAAACAACAAGAGACAGTAAAAAAGGTTTACACAGGGTCTTAATCTAAAAAGAAACCTTTGAACGGGGCCCTGCTGCACGTCTGTGCCTGTGTCTCCGTTGTGCCGTATCCTGGAAGGGTGTAGCACGATGATCATCTGCAAAAGAGAAAAACCCAGGTGAAAGTCTTCGTGCAAAAAAATTGGTTATTATTAATGAACCATTAAAATTCACCCTAAATAAGGTTAAGCCGAACTATAGTACTTTTTACATGCGGGAAACCCCTAGCACCACCTATGGGGGTATATCCATTAACCCAATCTCAGGTTTATCCGAGTTGTTACAGCTAGGGGTGCGCCGGACTCGTCTAGCCGTGTCCGCGGTCTTGACGACCGATCATTTATTCTGGTTGGAGAGGTCGTTCAGTGTTCGGCTGCTAAAGCCACCACACATTCTTGCGTACTTAAGGAACGCTCTGTGCTTCCGCTAACTATGATGGTGCCACGTGGACCGGGCATCTTAAGCTTAAGATAAGCGTAGTGCGGTACCACATTAAAACGAGCGAAGGCCGTTCTTCCGAGTAGTGCTTGGTAGCCGCTTCGGAATGGAGCGATGTTGAAGGTTAATTTTTCACTTCGGGAGTTGTCGGGAGAGCCGAATACAACCTCTAGTACTAGAGAGCCCATACAGTGGGCCCTTGGGCCCAGTATTACTCCTTTAAAGGTAGTATTGCTTTGGCTGATTCTTGCCGGGTCTATTGTGCCGCCCGGGTAATCAAGCTACAGTAACCCTCTGGTAATGATGCCACGTCACCACGATTACTATTGCTAATCTCGTGCTAGTTTAGAACCGATCCAAATTCAAATTTAAGATCAAGTCGAATAGTTGAAGTTTTCAAAAGTGAAAACTAAAATGTTGTAAATGTGTTAAATAAATCGTGGGTAATAGTGGTGAAGAAACCTAAATTTAATAAAATGATTAAGTGTTCAAAATAATTAAAACTGTAGGTTAAAAAATAAAATAAATGCCTTTTAAATTTTATAAAAGGTTAAACTATTTTAGTTGGGATAAGAATTAATGCGGCAGTAGTTTATTTAGAAGTACCAATTTAGGTGTTAGTGATAATTTTTACTAAAACTAAAATAAAATGTAACTAAAATAAAATAGGAAAGAATAAATAAAAAAAGGAAATGAAACAAAGTAAAAAAAACAAACAAACCCCCCTGGCCCACTGGGCCACGACCCAACAGGCCGGCCCACCTCGGTCCACCTAACCCACTACTACCCCCCACTACTCTGTAACCCTAACCCACGACTGCACAACCCC
>NC_057799.1:35399921-35407172 GCF_018294505.1 Triticum aestivum
ACTGCCCGCCTCGCCACGGCCTCGCCCTCCTCTACACGCTCCATCGCCCTTACTCCCCGCGCCTCGCCGCTGATTGCCATGGCTCGCCCGCCGTCGCCCGCCTCTGTCACTAGCTCCGGCACCGCCGCCCCGTCGCCGTCCCTGGCCCGCCCCGTCCACCGCGGATCGCCCCCCACTGGCCGGCGTTTTGGCTGCCGGCGCCCACGCCGCGGGCTGCGTCCGGGGCCAGCCCCGTTCGGTCTCGGGCACGGGCACCACGCTCGCACCCAGCGCCCGAACCCACTATGGCCCCTAGGGCCAATGACAGGAGGGGCCCAACCCCTGAACGTTAAAAAAAGGAATTTAAAATAATAATAATAATAATAATAATAACTAAATATTAATTATTTAACTTAATTAATCTAGTTAATTAAACCTAATTAACCTGCTAATAAATCTAACTACTGTCAATTAGATAACAACCTATGACATGCGGGACCCACCCATTTAGTTGATTGGTCAACGGTCAACTTTTACCGCTTGCATCACGCTGATGTCATGATGACGTCATAAATGCCTTTTGATTTAATTAATTCTGCTAATCCTAATAATGATTTAAATCTTTTAAAATTAATATAAAATAAACCGTAGCTCGGACGAAAATACTTTGTACATGAAAGTTGCTCAGAACGACGAGAGGAATCCGGATACGCAGCCCGTTTGTCTGCCACACATCCCTAACATATCGAACTCGCAACTTTCCCCCTCCGGTTCATCTGTCCGAAAGAGCGAAACACCGGGAATACTTTCCCGGATGTTCCCCCCTTCGCCGGTATCACCTACTACCGCGTTTGGGCACACCTAGCATCACGCTTTGTCTTGTCATGCACCGTCATGCTTATGTTTGCATTATATTTATAGTTTCTTCCCCCTCTTCTCTCGTTAGACACCGGGACCGACGCCGCTACTACCCAGTACGACTACGGTGTTGACAACCCCTCCTTCTCGGCTGAGCTTCCAGGCAAGCCCCCCCTTGATCACCAGATATCGCCTATTCTTCTCTATACTGCTTGCATTAGAAGAGTGTAGCATGTTACTGCTTTCGGTTAATCCTATACTGATGCATAGCCTGTCATTGTTGCTACAGTTGTTACCCTTACCTGCTATCCTACTGCTTAGTATAGGATGCTAGTGTTCCATCAGTGGCCCTACACTCTTGTCCGTCTGCCATGCTATACTACTGGGCCGTGATCACTTCGGGAGGTGATCACGGGTATATATTATATACTTTACATACATGACACATGTGGTGACTAAAGTCGGGTCGGCTCGTTGAGTACCCGCAAGTGATTCCGATGAGGGGGCCGAAAGGACAGGTGGCTCCATCCCAGTAGAGGTGGGCCTGGGTTCCTGACGGCCCCCGACTGTTACTTTGTGGCGGAGCGACAGGGCAGGTTGAGATCACCTAGGAGAGAGGTGGGCCTGGCCCTGATCGGCGTTCGCGGATACTTAACACGCTTAACGAGATCTTGGTATTTGATCTGAGTCTGGCCATTTGGTCTATAAGCACTAGCCAACTACGCGGGAACAGTTATGGGCACTCGACGTCGTGGTATCAGCCGAAGCTCGTCTTGACGTCAGCGACGGAGCGGCACGCGCCGGATTGGACTGGAACGCCTGCTAGGCTTGGTCTGCTTCCGGCCGAGTACGCAACGTGCAGGTGTGCAATGGGCGATGGGCCCAAACCCCTGCGCGCTTAGGATTTAGACCGGCGTGTTGACCTCTCTGTTGAGCCTAGGTGGGGCTGCGATGTGTTGATCTTCCGCGGCCGGGCATGACCCAGAAAAGTGTGTCCGGCCAAATGGGATCGAGCGTGTTGGGTTATGTGGTGCACCCCTGCAGGGAAGTTTATCTATTTGAATAGCCGTGTCCCTCGGTAAAAGGACGACCCGGAGTTGTACGTTGACCTTATGACAACTAGAACTGGACACTTAATAAAACACACCCTTCCAAGTGCCAGATACAACCCGGTGATCGCTCTCTAACAGGGCGACGAGGAGGGGATCGCCGGGTAGGATTATGCTATGCGATGCTATTTGGTGAACTTACCATCTACTCTCTTCTACATGCTGCAAGATGGAGGTGGCCAGAAGCATAGTCTTCGACAGGATTAGCTATCCCCCTCTTATTCTGGCATTCTGCAGTTCAGTCCACCGATATGGTCCTTTACACATATACCCATGCATATGTAGTGTAGCTCCTTGCTTGCGAGTACTTTGGATGAGTACTCACGGTTGCTTTTCTCCCTCTTTTCCCCTTTCTATACCTGGTTTTCGCAACCAGATGCTGGAGTCCAGGAGCTAGAGATCCCGAGGATGATTCTACATGGAGTTCGGCTTCGAGGAGTAGTTAGGAGGTCCCAGGCAGGAGGCCTTGCCTTTTCGATCGTTGCTAATTTTGTGCTAGCCTTCTTAAGGCAAACTTGTTTAACTTATGTCTGTACTCAGATATTGTTGCTTCCGCTGACTCGTCTATGATCGAGCAATTGTATTCGAGCCCTCGAGGCCCCTGGCTTGTATTATGATGCTTGTATGACTTATTTATGTTTTAGAGTTGTGTTGTGATATCTTCCCGTGAGTCCCTGATCTTGATCGTACACGTTTGCATGCATGATTAGTGTACGGTCAAATCGGGGGAGTCACAAGTTGGTATCAGAGCCAACTGCCTGTAGGAATCCCCCTTTCCAACTCCTTGGCCGAAGTCGAGTCTAGTCATTGAAAAACTTTTACTAACATGGCTGTGTGGCTTACGGGCCCACGTCGCCATTGGGTGGTATTAGGATCTTTTACTCCTTGTCTATACTCTGGGACTCTGATCTCTCTTCTATTCGGGTTAAGTGAATTTTGCTAAATCTAACATTAGGATCTCGTTATCACTTTCACCCGGAGAGCCCCTTATTACTGATGATCGTCTGCTGCACGTGAAGACCCTGAAGATACTCTCCGCTGATAACCCGAGAACTTGTGTTCATCGCTTTTGCAATTCCCTTTCATCGATAAACTCCTATGGATAACCACGTATACTCGCCATTCATACAATGTTTCCCAGTTGATCTTGTTATTACAAGATACCCCAAAATTCTCTCTGTTATTCCGAAAATCCTTTGAGCTTACCGCCTTGCTGTTCTTTGTCACCTGAATACCCCTATGGATAATTCTCGCACTTACCGAGTATCCGCTCATCCCCAGTTGATTCAAGTATTTCACAAAAGTGTTCAAAATACCATTCGATCTTCCGAAAATCCTCAGGAGCCTTTTGCTCTTGAAATTCTTGCTTACTTGCATTATGATTAATCTTAAGTCTCGTAATCTTATTGGCATCCCTTGTCATTATCATTTTGGGTCCGTTGATTCAATCTGTTGCGAATGCTCGCAATCCTCAATCAGAGCCTAGAATTCATCCTTCCGGCTCAGACGTCATTTGACACATGAGCTGGTTCTCGCCAATCAAATTGTCGTCGATTTTGCCCCTATGTCTATTGAAGTTATCCATCCTTGATCAGAGCGTTGCTCCTGATCCCCTGATTTGGAAATCATAATTCTTTTGCATTTGAACTTTGAATTAGTCAGTTGTTTCTATAATCAGATCTCCTCGCATTCTTCTTCCTCTGGTTGAGTACCGATGCTCACATCAGATCCCTTGTGGACCATCGGTTCCTTTGTTGGATTTTATCCGACAGTGTCCGTCATATTGAATAACCTTGTGAGCCTTTCCATGGGTATATAATGCCTTTGGTAAATTGTATCATCTGCTTTTGAACAATGCTCTACTTTCGAGCTTGTAATATTTACTATTGAAGCTTGTGGTATATGTTTCCACGATACCCTGGCGGGTTGAACGTACGCCTTCCCTAATCTGTGTGAACCCGAAAGATTACACGGGTCATACTTATCTGGTATTGCACCAGGTAAAAACTTTCAACAACTAATGTCATTTTCGAAATACGAGAGGTGAATGAAAGGTTATGCATTGAACAAGTGGGAGTCGACCTTGAACCCTGAGTTCATGCCCATGGACACGATGTATACCTTATCATGGAAGCTTCTCTTAAAATAATTATCCCCTTGTTATAAGTTCATCTGGTATCCGTGGATGTGGTTCCGACCATGTTCTCCTTTAAATACCATTTCTCGTGCAAGTTTAAGCACTTGTCCTCTGCAGAGCAATACCCCGTCCAACCTCTACTTTGGTCTGTCATCGAGTATTACCCCCTGGTATCTCGAGAATGCTAAGGAACTACTTAACTTCTTATGAGTTCTTCATCAACTAATATTCTTGCCGATTCCATTTTTCCAACGGGTTCTGAGTTGTTAGAACCCCTCTAGGACACCGATAAGTGAATCAATTCCACACTCCGATTCAATAACTCTAAGTAATTTTCGTTGCTTATGAGTTTAATAATCATTTAAGTCATTCCTAGCCTGATCGGCTATATCATTAGCGTGCTAAATTTTAACTGTGCTACCTGGTCCAACCGTGGAGCACAACTTTCGATGATGAGCTAAGCTTATGTCGATCTTCCTCATCTTATCGTTTCACCTCCAACAACAAGCTTGGTTTGGAGTTTGTGTCGTACCCTTGGTTCCAATAACTTTTCGCTTCACCATTCCTTTGACTTGATGTCATTGCCGATCGATTACATCTTCAAGAAACCTCTCGACAAGTGTGTCGTGATCATCGTCAACATTTTAACTTCTTTCGAGATATCAATTGAATTCATGATGAGAAATTCCATGCTTGTCCCTCGATGATCTGTGTTATCATCGACCACATCCATGCCTTCCTTTCAAACACACACTTGGTCTTGTTTTGAATGAACTTTAAGTTCCTTGCTATCCAGCAATTGTTCTTCTTTACCTTGGAACATTAACATCTCTTTTGTCCTCAATGTTGTGAGAATTTCACCACCTCTTAAGAAATCTTGGTATGGTGATACTTCTCACCATCACCATTCCTTCTTGGGTCCTCGTGTTGATTCCAACCGGGGAACCAACGAGTGAGCGGTGCTGTTTGGATCCTGCCCTTCTAGCAACCCTATTGCTTTGAAGTTAATGGTCGGCCGTTCATTCTTAGACTATCGATTATTGAAACACCATTCCGACGTTGGTCGTGCAACCCAGCCCATATTTCGGGTGCACCTTTCAACCAATGTTTAATTGTGTATGTTTTCCTCGAGCATACATCATTATACCATTTGATCTGACAAATGTTATCTCCTTGTTCACATGATTATGGAAATCCAACTTTTTGGAAATCTCGAGGAATTGTCGCTGAGTCCATCAGCCACCCCCTCATCCTCTCCTTGAATTAATGATGAACTCTTGTTTTGAAACTCGCTTCCATGGTTTAATTCCCGAGAATCATACAATGTCACCTCGACAATTTGTGTTGCACCTTTTCTTCTCAGGCATCCTGAGTCTGAGTTATCCTGACACCAATCAGATCTGAATCTCGGTCAGATATGATGGTTGGAACATATTTCCAAGAGTTATAACATTGGTCTATTTATGACCCGGTAAGGTGATGTCATGCCTAACACACCTGGCCGGAGGACCTATTGTTATAAGTTTTGTTTTTTAGCAAGGCTATCCTTTTCTTCCATGAGGAAATTGTAAGACTTATTCTACAAGCGGTTCTCGATGGTCCCTTTTTGTTTCTAAAGTCTGATCTTCACCTGATAACCATGTCAAGGCTATCTCGATGCATGTCTATGGTACTCCGATTTTCAACAGGAACATTTGAAGCCCAATGCTAAATGTTTCCTGCTCAACTATCCAAACACTGATGTATGGGTAACATCTCGATTAATCCTTGCCTCTTATCTGAATGGTTGGGTACTTGCTCTCCTACCCTGTATGCCATGTTCTGCTTGTACATGGGAAGGATATACTCCTAATAATTGTGTGTGTAAACACATTTTCCTTTCCCTTGTTCTGTTTAATCTGATAATCATATTTTCCTTTCCATTGGTTGGTTTAACGTTTCTGGTGATCATTATGATCTAAGCAGTATTAATTCCCTGCTTGTGCAAACACCTCGGTGTACAACTGTGTCACTAAGACCCTGTTACTATTGTTGTGACATTCCGGTAACCACCGATGGACGAGAACTTTGCCTATTGGTCCGCCTCGTTTCAACGAGCAGGAAAATGGTTCTCTTCGTCCCTCGCCCTTGGTACCGACGATGTTGCTGACATATAACTGACAGGCTACCCTCTGACATGCCTTGCTATCATGATCGTGCAAGATGTCACCGCCCTTCCTACTTTAACCACATGGTGGGCCCATAACCCACAGTTCCACAGGATCAAAACCTGACTCTCCTGTGCACCCCCTGTTCCCAAATTTATTCATCGCGCGTGGCCTCGTATGTAATTCACGGACCACCGTCCTACTGATCTATTCTGGTATCAGACGCAATACTTACTCTCGCTGCTTGAACCCCTTTCACACTTTGTTTCAGGCATCGAATGATTCACCCGCTCGAAACTTCTCATGGTACTTACTTACCTTGCTCTCGATATTGTCTCAAGTTTCCATTCAAGAGTTACTTTCCGCCACCATCCCCGATGTTATCAACCAGATAGTCAACCTTTCAGAGGTCCGTTTTTCCGAAGTTACCCCTTGTCCTTCATATGTACAATGAAAATCCCGAAGAAAGGATGACGACTTGATCATGGTGACTTGAAGCAGAGTAATGAAGACATCAACGAAAGGGATCAACCTCTTTGAAAGGGGCAGCCAAGACCGACAAGACTCATTAGGTTTTCGCTACCAGCACTTTTTCCCCCTTGCTCCACCGCTTAAATCTCGGGACGAGATTTCTTGTAGTGGAGGAGAATTGTGACGCCCGGGTAATCAAGCTACAGTAACCCTCTGGTAATGATGCCACGTCACCACGATTACTGTTGCTAATCTCGTGCTAGTTTAGAACCGATCCAAATTCAAATTTAAGATCAAGTCGAATAGTTAAAGTTTTCAAAAGTGAAAACTAAAATGTTGTAAATGTGTTAAATAAATCCTGGGTAATAGTGGTGAAGAAACCTAAATTTAATAAAATGATTAAGTGTTCAAAATAATTAAAACTGTAGGTTAAAAAATAAAATAAATGCCTTTTAAATTTTATAAAAGGTTAAACTATTTTAGTTGGGATAAGAATTAATGCGGCAGTAGTTTATTTAGAAGTACCAATTTAGGTGTTAGTGATAATTTT